>NC_067228.1:37938211-38082453 GCF_019924925.1 Ctenopharyngodon idella | reverse complement strand
ATTAGGCCTACATGTTTTGTTTCTTGAAAACAACAGATTTGACAAAAGCTTGAGCTGACAGTAGAGTAGTTTGAGATAGGACACAGATGCAAATTTACTGCACAAACAATATCTATAAAACTTAACCTCGTTTTTAAAGGGTGAAATTTAAATATTATTACTGAGTTAGAACTCTATTCTTATTTAAATTAAAAGTACTCTAATTAGATCACCGCAGGTAAAACCACATATGGCACCTCACTACATGGTAAAAAGTAAAAATATTGTTTCTATATTTAGAATGGCTGTAAGGTATTAGTCTATAAACAAATTTTAATATAAATACGGATGCACAAAACTGCAAGTTTATGAAAAAAATAGTCTGTAATGTGGCCTTATTGGCATTCAATACAAGTCTACATTAAAAATGTAATAAAATAAGATATTAACCAACATTTCTGACAATATACAATTTACAGTTAGTGTTACTACAGTAAATCCATGATAACTGTTGTTGAATTGTTGGTTGAAAAGTATTCTAAGTGGATCGCTCAATGTTTCTCCTGATTTGCACATTAGTGTTGTTTCAACTGGCTTTAAACTGAATTAAATCACAGAGAGATTTGCAGCTTGTACCTGAGACCTCTACGCCAAACTTGAACACTTCTCGCTGGCTGTTTAGTGGTTGTGTGATCGAGACACTCAGCAAGTAAACACATTTGTGAGCTTGTGAGTCGTGCAGTGCGCACAAGTAGCGCTGTTTCGTTCCGCTTTTGGTGCGTTAATGTTTCCCTTGCCACACATAATATATTTTAGTAGACAAGCTGCGGGCCGCTTAAAATTCATCCCCCGGCCGCAGTTGGCCTGTGGGCCGTAGATTGGACATCCCTGGTGTAAATGCTATCACAAGAGAAAATAAAAACAAAAATAAATTGTAACTAGTGTATTCATTTCAACATTATGATTTTTAAATGAGTAATATCACACTCATAGCCATGCGATATGGCTGTATATCAGCACAGCAGTGATTTGGCTGTAGGTAATCATAGTGTGCTGATATACAGCCATATCGCACAGCTATGAGTGTGATATTGCATTTATACAACAGTTCGACAGCACAAATGTGTAAATAATTAAGAAATAACAACGGAGTGTCTTTAAAATCCTCTTTTGTGAGGAACTACTTCCTTCCGTCGTGGATTCAAATCTCAAGTTGACAGTTTGACAGTTTGATCCATATTACACACTAATGGACCCTTTCTCAACAGCAAATGCAATAATATTTGCATATTATTTATGTAAATATTTATATAACATAATATTTATTGAACAACAATATTTAAATTAACAACAATAGCTATTATAAATGACAATAAGAAATAAACACATGTACAAATCAGTCAAACGTACAAAAGCAGTGCTCTGCAGGAAGTAAGTTAAATATAGCCTTAATATTAAATTATTAAATTTAACATCACCCAATTCAATTTGCTCAGGAACAAGTAATAGATTAATAAGACCAAAGACTGCCCATTTTTTGTACCCAAAATGAATCATATCTCACAGCAGTAAATCCCTGAAGCACTAGCCAAGATGAAGCTGTTCTCAGCGGGTACACGAGCACTGAACGACTGCTGACGGCCTGGAGCCCGCATCTCCGAAAACGTCTAAACAAACTGCAAAAGAGGAGCTATGATTAAATATGAGTCACATATTTCAGGTCTAAACAACTACATTCTCACCTAAAAAACTCTTAAAACTAGTTTGTGTACAACAGTGTAGTATTTGTAAAAATACGGCGGATTTACTCGCCTGCCATGACAGTCGTTTCAAGTGGAGTGATACAAACAGTGAAAAGGTAAGAGTGCTGTTATCACTAGAATATGGCATGGCTCTCAGCCAATCAGATTTAAGAACCAGAAAGAACTTTTGTATAAATGCCATTCCATACAGTGCACAAAAAATATATGTTAAAGTTAAACTAAAACTTACGAAAGCTTTGATGATTCTGTCACAGTCTGAGGGCAGGTCATATTCACTCCTAATAACAGATACTTCAAAGGACACACTTTTTTCACCACAGCGTGCTCTTTTGGCAGGCCTTTCATCCTTCGAAGGTGTTGAAGTGAATGGTTGTGAAGTAGTAATGGGTATGGTGAACTCAACACCTGAAATGCTCTGTCTGTGTTTCTAGAAAGTTAGAAATGAAATGTAATGTATCTCTAACATCAAATGTGATCGCAATGCTACAGTTCCGCAAACATAAATGTTCTTTTTTTACCTGAGAATGTTTTAAATATAAAACTTTACAGCTCTAAAGCTTCTCATGAAAACAGCTGTATAGTTATGAAAATGTATTAATTATGCTGAAACAATTACCTTTTACTATGGTTAATTAGGTCTCATGGTGTAAAATGACAGCTGTGTGGCCACAGATTTCTTTGTGGGTCGGTCATGGTGGACTCTGAAAAACAATATCCAAGTCAACGAAGTAAAAATACTAGGGTTATCAAATACCGTAAAGGAAGACGTGCACTCCTATTGCTTATGAATGCGAGAAAGTGCAACACCCACTATGGCGAATAAGCCCCGCCTTCCGAATGAAAGAGCCAATCGTTCTCAGACTCGTGCTCATGATTGCGCATTGACTAGTCTTGCATGAAAAACAAGCTTTTTTAAACACTTTTGAACATAAGAAAACAAACTTTATGATACTGTTGTTGTCATATTTCATTGGTTGTTTTTAAAATTTTATTTTAAATGTAAGCTTAGTGAACAGTTATTGAGAATTTTATGTTTCCCCATTCAAAAAGATTGGAGCTGCACTTGGATGCTGGAAAGGCGTTTCAAATATGGCTGCAGAGTGAAAGGACTTGTCTTAAAGGGACTTTGGGATTATTCATTATGCTATAATTTAACTGTCATTACAGGTTTTAAAAATGAAATACGTTACTTACAGTTTGCGGGGCACTTGCTGGTTCCAGAACAGTTGGTACAGCCTGATCTTTGAGCAAAAGTTTTTGCAAAGCCAGAATCGTACTGCGACTTGTTCTCAAAACAATTGCTTGTAAATGGATGTACAAACACTCAAGTCAGCAATGACGTGACTAGGACGTTTGTTAAAAATAAACTGAATCCATCTTTCGCTGATATTGGGATTCTTTGGCAGTTTATGCAATGAGGATGTATTTCCACAGCCAGGAACAACACACCGTCTACATGACATTGCAATCTTGTTATCACAATCTTAGTGTAAACAAATCATCGACTTAAAGGGTTAGTTCACCCAAAAATGAAAATTCTGTCATTTATTACTTACCCTCGTGCCGTTCCACACCCGTAAGACCTTCGTTAATCTTCGGAACGCAAATTGAGATATTTTTGTTGAAATCCGATGGCTCCGGATAAAAACAAAATAAAAAACAAAATAACGACTTATAGTGATGGCCGATTTCAAAACACTGCTTCAGGAAGCTTCGGAGTGTTATGAATCTTTTGTGTCGAATCAGCGGTTCGGAGCGCCAAAGTCACGTGATTTCAGCAGTTTGGCGGTTTGACATGCGATCCGAATAATGATTCGACACGCTGATTCACAACGCTCTGAAGCTTCATGAAGCAGTGTTTTGAAATCGGCCATCACTATATATGTTGTTATTTTGTTTTTTGTTTTTTTTGGCGTACCAAAAATATTCTCGTCGCTTTATAATATTAATATTGAGCCACTGTACTCACATGAACTGATTTAAATATGTTTTTAGTACATTAATGGATCTTGAGAGAGGAAATGTCATTGCTGGCTATGTAGGCCTCACTGAGCCATCAGATTTCAACAAAAATATCTTAATTTATGTTTTCCGAAGATTAACGAAGGCCTTACGGGTGTGGAACGGCACGAGGGTGAGTAATTAATGACAGAATTTTCATTTTTGGGTGAACTAACTCTTTAACACCAGTGGGCGGGGTCAAGTAATAGTATGCGTTGTCTTGCTCCAGAGTCAGTCGTATGCAAATGATTGTGCCCATGTTACGTCACGTGCCACCTCGGATCCAAACGAAGTATTTTTAAAGTGTGATTATATAAATGTTTTTTTCTTTTATTATTATTATTGATGACGAGGGCGTTTTAAGTTATTAAACTTGATACAAATGCCTCTTACATGCCAAAAGATCAAGGGAAATTTGATTTCTCATGTCATGATCCCTTTTTTAAATGTTGGCAGCCCTGCCTATACGTCTACTTGGAAAAGAGTAGTGCTGACAAAATATTTTAGTTATTTTAAAGCAAAACTCTTCCGTATTTCACTAGGAAAATGATCCAGTAGTAGGCGACGCGTCAGTGTTTGTTCCACAGCAGCAGTGTGCAGTACATACTTCGCGCAGTGTGCAGTACGCAGCCGCCGAGGGGCGTGGGCAGTGCGTGGTGACGTCAGAAAGGTCGTGGGTGAGAGGTGATCGGGACACATCTTGTTGTCTTTGTAAGAGTGGAGCTCGATCACGCAGCCGTGTCTTCCCTCTTCCCCGAATCCTCTCAAAACTCCCTCCCGAACCTCCCGAACCTTCCCCCTCTCACCCTCCGGACCCTCGGACCCTCTCCCCTTCCGGAGCGCGCGCGTCAGGTGAGACTTTACCGCGTTTCATGCGCGCGAGGGCCCTGCAGGCCGCGCGCTAGCCTTAGCGCTCGTGCTAATCACCCTCCGCACTTCTCACGCGACGTTTGTTGATATTTCCACATTAACCACAGCACTGTGTAGTTTAAATCGAGAAATAAACGCTCTAAATACAGCCAAAAATTGTATATTTCGTGTGAAGAGGAGTCGGCCGTTATTAGGCTCTGTTACGCAGCTAGTAAACACACACGAGCTAAAGCTGCTTCACACTGATTCATTACCCGATGCCTCAGATGTCATGTTTATAGGAACAATCCGCGGATTTAATTTATTATTTACATGAATACCAGGATTATATTCATGTTTATAGTAGTAATATTTTATGTTTTTAAACGTAACCCGAATTCATGTTTTTCGGAATAAGCTGCAGATAAAAATAAACCTTTTATCTACCTGCAGTTTAGCGTGTTTACACTAGCCTGATGAATTCAACTCTGGCATGTACTGTGGTATTACCATGGGTTTTGGATGGGACCGTGGTATTCTCTGAAGTACAGTGTAGATCTGCAGTGTGAATATGGTATTGTGATGCACTTGTGTTTAGGTGTGTTTGTGTGTGTTGACAGGTTAATCATCCGTGACCAAAGATCCCGAGCTCGACTCATTGATCATCATGGACTCTGGTGTGATTGAAGGAGGACTCAACGTCACGCTCACCATAAGACTGCTCATGCATGGCAAAGAAGTGGGCAGCATCATCGGGAAGGTGCGTTCACAAAAAACTCTAAAATGGTTGACTGTTGAGCACATGCTGCCTGTACGTTTATACTAATTATATTGTATGTCATTAATCTTACGAAATCCGTGAACCTCTCATATCTCGTGTTCTCACGACTCCTGTGAGGTGTCGCACTTTACCTTCATAAACTCGAGGTGTTTGTCATGTGACGTCTGATTCCAATCAAAGCAGAAATGGAAACCTAATCAAATTAATGCAGTAGAGATTCAACACTTGCTGCTTTATGGTCACTGGTTTGGACATGATGCAGCGTGTGAAAGTCTCATTCTCACTGCAGTAAAGCAAATACTCTTTTGACATAAAAATCCTTGTTTTATTGTGATGATGTGATATATTACAGCAATCAGAATCATCACTGAGAAAACATACTATTGAATATTAATACTATTATTTAATACGAGTTTCAACAGTCTTTGATGCTGATATGATTCTAAAAATAAACATCACTAAATCACAACTGACCAAATAGTGACCAAAAACCCCTCACAAGTAAAGTATTACAGTAGGGGTGTAACAATATATGGTGTCACAATATATCGCAATACAAAAATGCCACAATGTGTTGTGTATAGTTCACCCAAAATGAAAATTACTGTGTTAGGGGAAAAAATTCGCACTCTTTACAGAGTTTTTGTGTCAGTACTACATTAAACTACTATATATAATGCTGAATATAGTGTATAATAATGCAATGAGTCCTGATAATGCCAAATGCTTTGTTACCAGTAAAGAGTGGCTTACATTTCTTATATATTACTATAATTACTTGTATATATCTAGTCAGTGACTGAGCGCAAAAATATTTATCTAAAATAAATCTGTGTTTCAGCGTCAGAAGTATGAGTATTTTTATTCTGGTGTCACCATTGTCCTGTGCATTGGGTAACCAGCACCAAGTCCAAGCCTGTTCATTTTCACTCCTAATGTAATACCAAATTTAGCATTTTAATCAACATTTTTTTGTTAACTTTTTACTGTATGTGTTGGAATATCTCAATAATATCGTATCGTGGGTTCAGCATCATGATATATCGAATCATGACGTGAGGGTGTCGTTACACCCCTACATTACAGTAATAATGTTTTTATCCATCTTCTGCTGTCTTCATCTCCTCAGATGAGTTCTTCAGAGCAGTTTTGCCACAGATTGACACTAGTTATTTCCTAGTACATCTGTACCATATTGCTTATCATAAAAATCATATGTAGCCTACATTTTAATAATTTATCAGCATCTGTCGATATTGTACAGTTAATTTCGGCATGCTCTTTTCCACTATTTTTACAATACCATTGCTGTCACATAACACACTTAAAGGAGTCATGTGATGCTAGTTTAAAAGTTCGTTATTTTGATTATTGGGTGTAATAGAACAGGTTAACGTGCTTTAATGTGGCATATGGTAATGTCAGGATACTCGATACACGGGACGATACCAGAGCAGTGTGACGTTTTTACAGGGGAAACTATATGAATGACGCTTGCCTGTGAATATCAGTTCCTATATCAGTATTCTGACCAATAGAAGAGCTTTAAATCACGTACAGACACCTAAAGGTCATCATACATGAGCAGCGTGTTCATCGTGAACATGGACGTGGTAAAGAACAAGAACTTGCTTGTGATAGTAAGCGAGAATATCCTGCGTCTGAGGCCATCACGAAATATTGAGAATATAATCAGGAAAACCAGTTTTAGGTCATGTGTGTTTCCGTGAAGGACGTGATTAGAGGACATGTGCAGTCATTTACACAACACAGCATAGGACACACTCACATATTTACTATAGTCGTCAAATACATTTGATTGGATTGTAATATTTCAACTCTGAGAAGATAGATTTATTTTGTTGGCTTTTAATTAAGTGAATCCATATTTAGATGTTTTTTATATATATAATATATATAAAAATTATATAAAAATGTACAATGGGTCTTCAATATCTTTGTTTGGTTTTCATTTTGATGTTTAGATTAAAAAATAAAATTCTAAGTTTAGAATCAAACTGCCTTGCAATCTTGTGTTGGCACAATGCAAATTACCCACAGTTCCACCTAGTGGCCAACCAGAACTACTACAGGTATAACTTGTTTTCTTGATATATTACTATATATAATTGCTGTGTGTGTTTCAGAAAGGTGAATCGGTGAAGAAGATGCGAGAGGAGGTGAGATCTGCCGTCTGTCGTCCTCTCCAGCTGTTTTCATGTTTTGTGTGATGTGTGATAGCGATGGTGTTCTCTACAGAGCGGTGCGCGGATCAACATTTCTGAAGGGAACTGCCCCGAACGCATCATCACCCTTGCAGGCCCCACCACCGCCATCTTCAAAGCCTTCTCCATGATCATCGAGAAGCTAGAGGAGGTACGGCTCATCTCCTCATGTGACCGGCTGACTGCTCTGTTGACATTGTTCAGCTTAGGGCAAAAAATCATATCTCTGTATTTTTGGCTAAATGGCGATAAACTGTATATTTCGGTATTTTCTACATATTTTTATTTGGATTTAGAAAAAAAAAATCTATTTAAAAAAAAAAAAAAAAAAAAAAAAAATCTTATGTCACATCCTGCCTAATGTTGTCCTATGTTCACATTGAAGGCTATGAAAACAAATATAGTGAATATAACCATGTAGTCTATGCTTTTATGTGCAAAAGGTCAAATCATCACATTCTAACATTTACAATCTGAAAATAAAAATGCTTTTTAAAGCAGAAGTTAAATTCACTAAACTAAAAATGAAAGAAAGAAAAAAAACAGACTAATTAACTACATTATTTTGATTACCCCATTACAATAGAGACGTTACAGCTACTGCTATCACAAAAATACGCTTACTTGTAGGTTTAAAATTCTACATTTTACAATTCTGCAAAATTCTATGGCACATTTATTGTTCAACAACAAACATTTTAGCAAAATGTATATTTTAGTCAGAATTATAGCGATACGCAGCGGTGCTCGTTCATGGAAATCTATGAAGTTTAGAGGAAATTCGCAAGCAGAAGACTTGTCCACTTAAAGCAAAATGGAAATATTTGTATGACTTTCTAACATTTACAGATGGAGAATAGACCTGTGAAATGTAAGTTATGCGCTGAGGAAAACACCACATCACAAACACATTAAACAGAGCAAGAATCTGTCAGAGCAGCTGACACGGCAAGCTGCTTTAACTTTAACTTGTTAACTGTATCTTAATCTTACAAGTTATTTTCAAAGCCCTTAATATTAAGCATGTCTCATGATTAGGACAAATTGTATTACACATTTTCCCCGCTCTGCGTTCACAGCCATTTTTCACATGCGCTCGTATCAAACTACAATTAACTACATTTTGGCTGATAACCGTTAATTGTTTGAATGCCAATAACCGATATATTGGGCAATGAATCTAAATGCAAATTTTTTATATAATTTTTGAGAGCCTCATTACAAAAACAAAAGTCTCACTGTTAAAAGCCATGTCCCAAGCACACAATTATAATGGTCTTATATCGTTAAAATTTTATGTAGTCTATATGACAGACTTGCGCTGCACATGTTGAACTTAATTGTATTTTCATTTAAGTGATTTAAATCATATTTCAAGCAATTCAAAACCATCATGGCGGACAGTGCACATCTGAAGTATCTCAGCTGAAGGAAATAATCCATTATTTATTGCCTTTAATATATCAGCAATGTTCTTATCGGGGCCGATAAGGCTTACATTGAAAATTTAATTATATTGGTCGATACCGATATGGTGGCCAATATATTGTGCATCCCTAGCTATTGCTCATAATTTGTCAGTAATAAAACAATAACAAATAATCAGTTTACTTGTCTTTAACTTTATGAGTTAGGCTAGTAGATTTTGGTGTCATAAGTTTATTTATTAAGGTTATGGGTCAAAAACAATAACTAGACCTATTGTATTTATTTATTTTGTGGTGGGGCCAGTGAAAATTTTGGCATGGCAATTAAAAGTTTGAACCATTGGCTCAACTGGGCCAGTAGAAATAATCCTCAGCGTTTGTATGCATGTTTTCACCGTGTTTATATGAAATGATGTGATGCATATGGGCCTCGTTCAGCACTGATGATTTCGTGTTGGTGTGTATCAGGACATCAGCAGCTCCATGTCCAACAGCACGGCCACCTCCAAGCCTCCGGTCACGCTGCGGATCGTGGTGCCGGCCAGCCAGTGCGGCTCGCTCATCGGCAAGGGCGGCTGCAAGATCAAAGAGATCAGGGAGGTGAGCGGACACCGCCGTCTAACGCTGCTTCGTTCATTGATAAAGACGTCTGCTGACCTGTGTGTTTGTGTGTGCAGTCGACAGGAGCTCAGGTACAGGTGGCTGGAGACATGCTGCCCAACTCCACTGAGAGAGCCATCACTATCGCTGGGACCCCGCTGTCCATCATCGAGTGTGTCAAACAGATCTGTGTGGTCATGCTGGAGGTAAAACACACACTCTCCTCTACCCAAAACAGAGTCAATGAGGGTACTGTTTGTTTATTCACTGTCATAACTGGATCTTCCAGTGAAGCATCAGTCTGGTGGTGTATGCTGGTCTTAATCAGTCATTTAGTGTTTTTAAGCCACGCCCACATCTCAACATACAATCAACAACTGATAATTCTTATTGGTTTATTAGAATCATCCCTCTGCTCCTCTTCTCGTTCCAGTCGCCTCCCAAAGGTGTGACCATCCCTTACCGACCCAAACCCTCAGGATCGCCTGTCATTTTCGCAGGAGGACAGGTGAGCATCTTACTGCCGCCTGCAGCTATAGTATGTGTGTGTGTGTATGTGTGTTTAATCTGAAACCCGTGTTTTGCAGGCATACGCGGTGCAGGGACAACATGCCATTCCTCAGCCTGATGTAAGACACTCTCTTTAAGTTCTTGTTGTTTTCCCACAATTCTCTGAGAAGGGATTTCGCCCCCATATAGCACTTGCAAATGCAGTGTTTGGACTGTAATGTAATACATCTCTGGCTCTGTCTCCACAGCTCACTAAACTCCACCAGTTGGCGATGCAGCAGAGCCCGTTCCCTCTGGCCCCCAGCAGTCAAGGGTTCACAGGTGAGAGCGCATGCGGACAGATGCGATACGCTGCATGTAAGCTGCTCATTGGCTGATGGAGTTGAATGTGTTTCTCTGTTCTGCAGCTGGTATGGACGCATCTGCGCAGACAGGCTCTCACGAACTGACCATTCCAAACGATGTGAGTTCATCTTCTGTGAGGGGACGGGCTGATGATGTTTAGGATGTTTGATGATTATTAGGTTTCCAACAATGAACCGATAATTAAGACTGTATATATTGTGTCGACGATTTCAAGTGTCTATCATTAGAGATTTTGCTATATAGCGTTATGTAAATATATTTGTGTAGCAGATGAAAAAGCTGGAGTGCAAAAAAAAGTTTAAAAGAGTTGAGCGCAATAAGCCATGAATAATGAACTTAATGCTTAACTCACTCTGACACTCGTACGTGCTCAAAAACAGCTATATACAGCTATATATGATGTGCATATCGTTATTGTGGAATAAAATTTCTCATATCCTAACATAGTGCTGCATGATTAATCTGAAAAACATCACAATCTCACTTCAAACACCCACGCGATCTTATTTTATTAATGACATCGATTTGCCCGCAAATCTGTGTTCGTGCTGCAGTGCTGAGCCAGAGCGAGCCTCACAGTAGTTATTTCTGTGTTACAAATACACTAGTCAACATTTGAAGTGGATCAAAACCTTTCAAAGTTGTCCTAAAACCAAAATGCAATACCCGTTCTTGTCTTAGGACAACTTTGAAAGGTTTTGATCCACTTCAAATGTTGACTAGTGTATTTTAATTATCACAGAAGTACTTATAAGTTGAAACTTAGAATATAAACACTGATGTCTACAATAACGATCAAAATACAGCAAACCACCTTCTGAAACGAACTTGGCATTTTAAATTACTGTTGTATCAATTACATCGTTACACCAATAGATGGCGACAAGTGGCTGTTAAAAAATGTATTTATCATTGAATCATTCATTCAAGAGATTTGTTCAAAAACACTGATTCATCCAGTAATGAATCAAGTATTTATTAAAGGGTTCCAGCAAAAATGAAAATTCTGTCATTTTCTGTCATCCCTCATGTCATTCCACACCCGTAAGACCTTCGTTCATCTTCAGAACACAAATTAAGATATTTTTGATGAAATCCGATGGCTCAGTGAGGCCTACATTGACAGCAAGACAATTAACACTTTCAGATGCCCAGAAAGCTACTAAAGACATATTTAAAACAGATCATGTGACTACAGTGGTTCAACCTTAATGTTATGAAGTGACGAGAATACTTTTTGTGTGCCAAATAGCAAAATGGCACAAAAAGTATTCTCGTCGCGTTATAACATTAAGGTTGAACCACTGTAGTCACATGACTGTTTTAAATACGTCTTTAGTACCTTTGATCTTGCTGTCAATGCAGGCCTCACTGAGCTATCAGATTTCATCAAAAATATATGAAGATGAATGAAGGTCTTAAGGGTGTGGAACGACATGAGGGGGAGTAATTAGTGACAGAAATGTTCATTTTTGGGTGAACTAACCCCTTAATAAGTCAATTAATTCAAAACCATTTTTAAAAAAATAATTCATTCAGATTAAGCATTTTTGCAGCAATTAGAGTCCGATTTTGTCAGAACCTCTAGTAAATAACATGTTTTGTTTAGTTTTATATTCAGAATCGTGGGAGAATCGTGATCTCTTATTTAAACCAAAAAAATCATGATTGTCATTTAATCCAGAATCACACAGCTCTATCCTGACATGAGATTTTGTTATATTACCCACACCTGTTGATGATAATCACTGATGACAATGAATGTCAGCGGCGTGATGTATGAATTAATGTATTTCTATGGACAAACGCATCCGAAAGGACACAACGTGAGAACGTGTCATATTAAGCACTTCAAACTATTTTGTGTTGTGTGTAAATGACTAAATCTAAAACATGTAGAAAACTGTAATACTCTCAAAACACATTTTGCCCCCAGTCTTTTGAACAGTGGTGTATATTGAGGTAGTTATTGTGAAATTAAATTGCACATATTATGATTTTTAATGCCTAATCTTGAGGTTCATACACTTTTAATCCTATAAGTTTATTTTATTAAACACCATTTCTGATAATGGACCATAATTCAATTTGCTATGCTATCCGTTACATAAATTTACTTGTGGTCTCGGTCTCACAATCTCCAAAAAATGGGCAACACTAGGCTGGTGTGTATCTTATACATTTTGAATAACTTTTTTGCTAGTTCATTTTTAATTGGTCTATGACCTGTGCATTTTTAAAAGTTTATCATTTAGAGAAATGCTGTTTAAAATGGTTTGATTTATCGTTTAAAATGTATAGCTGCCTGTTCACCGAGCTAGTAACGGGGACCAAGGCAAATACATGTGTCTGACTAAAATGAAGCCAGTAACAGGATGTGTCTCGGTTAATTCTGACAGTTGATTGGCTGCATCATCGGCCGTCAAGGTGCCAAGATCAATGAGATTCGTCAGATGTCAGGGGCACAGATCAAGATCGCCAACCCAGTGGAGGGATCGACTGACCGGCAGGTCACCATCACCGGCTCGCCCGCCAGCATCAGCCTGGCCGAGTACCTGATCAACGCACGGTAACGCTGGACTCTAGGCTTCTGATTGATTCATATTGATCTCAGGTGATTTTGACTATGTAATTGATTTCTCGTCTTCTCTCGCGGTTCCAGACTCTCATCCGAGGCGACAGGAATGGCGGCGAACTGATGCTGTCCGCCTCCCACCGGCCCGTTTCTCCTCCTCCATCACATTTACGCTCTCTAAGTGCAAAAGGAAACCAAGTATTTTCAACCTATCCTTTCCTTTCACCCACCCAAGCTATGCTTCATGGATATACACAAGTATTTTATTTATTTATTTCATGAAAATGTTTTTAAAATCCCTTTGCGTACAGTTTTTAATGTCTTTTTTTCTTTGCGTATTTTGTCAGTTAACATTACCATATGGAAGCGACAGTGGAGAAAGTGGAAAAATCTGAAAATGCATTAATATGTTTTTGTTATCTCAGATTTTTCTTATAAAAACATAAAAAATAAAAAAGAGAGCAGCAACTACAAATGATAGATTGACGCTTTCCCTGTACCGAACATTTATTTATTTTAATTTAACTCTAGGAAGTTACAGATTTTAAAGTCCTAGAAGTGAGTTTCAGAGGATGAACTCTGTTTTCTGCATCAGATCCATTGAATCTGAGGGGTTTCAGGTGACTTCTGTTTTTTTGACATTTGAATATGTGTCATTCCTCAATATTTGTCTTTTTTTTTTTTTTTTTTCTTTATCCTGAAGTTGGAGGTTTTGTTTGAGGGAGGGTTGGGAGATGCTGCAGTTTCTGCACACATGACATTACTGCTATAATAATGAGTTGAAAATATTTCTTTTAGAGAGAATATTTTTTTTAACCCTGTGGTTTCGAGGCCAGACTGGAGGATTCCCAATTGACATTTATATGATGATGATGATGATGCGACTGAGTTACTGATCAATTACATGACTAGAAGGAACTTTCTAGATTTAACACTAGTTTCCTCTCTACTCTGCTTGAGTAATAGTTATGTTTTCTATTTTATTTTATTTTTTTCTATTTTATTTTTTTTCTCGCGGGAGGAAGGAAAACCTAAAACCTTTTTGTGCACGTTTTCTGAATATTGTAGATTTTGGAGTGCAGCTGGAATGAAGAATTAAACATGCAAAATTAAAACATGAAATGCTGAAACTATGAAATGGCGTCCTGTGGTTTTTATGTTCTGTATTCTGATGTACATATGAGTGTAATGAATTATTGAAAAAATTTAAATAATTCATATGCAGAATAAAGGGGCGGGGCCTGGTTGAGTTAGTAGTGTGTTGAAACTGGCGGTTATGGTAAGGGGTGGGACATTTCCCTAATGACCAATCACAACACTCTGCCCCAGCTGACCAATCAGAGCACATTGTGCTTTTCAGAAGGTGGGGCTTCATAGAGACAGGAACTAAACAGAGGCTGCATCCGAAAACCTAGGCAGCTGACTTGTTGCTTTGCTGCCTTGTCAAGCAATGACTTGTACGGCAGCGTTTGTGCATGAAGGCACCTCACGAAACTGATTTTAGACAGACTTCTGAGGCTGCATAATCTACAGAAAGCTTTGGTAAGAATTAAATCTTTAATTACTACAGTAGTAATTTCTCGCTAGAAATGACATTTAAAGTGGAAAATGTTATTTATTTTTTTTCATACTCAAATGTAATGCTTAGTATGCAATTTGGGATGCAGCATGGGAGCTGCAACAATGAAGAATATGGGGAAAATAATGAACATTCAAACATGAAAACCTGTTCAAGTAGAGCCCAAAAACATCAACAATAACATGCATTTCATGCTGATTACCAGGGTGGTACTGGTGGTACATCATAATGAAGAAAAAGGCCTCAGATGGCCATGATTTGTACTAAGGATAATCTTTTATTATTGCTTAGAAAATAGTAGTGACAGTTTTGTTAAAATCTAAACATTTGAAAAATTAGTTCCCTACTGCAACCAGCGTGCATAAACACACAGAGGAGGAATAACTGGGAATGATGTCACAGCGGGACACCTGGAGACTCTTCTGCCAACATCTGCAGCAGAAAACAGGAGCTACGAGGTGAACCGGAGTGTCCCTCTGTGTCCGAGGGCGTTGTGTCCTACTCGCACTAGATGATCTGAACCATGACTGAGCACGTTGACCCCCAAAGTCCAGTCTGTTTGACACGTGATCGTTCTGAACCAT
This sequence comes from Ctenopharyngodon idella, assembly GCF_019924925.1. Lineage (NCBI taxonomy): Eukaryota > Metazoa > Chordata > Actinopteri > Cypriniformes > Xenocyprididae > Ctenopharyngodon > Ctenopharyngodon idella. Next base: position 38,067,214 of record NC_067228.1, on the reverse strand, counting down.
AGCCAGGCCCGCTTGAAGAGCTGGATTCAGGCATGGTTCAGCTGGGCTCAGGCGCAGTATCCATGTGTTGCATTTACTGCTGAGGAGGACTGCACTAGGAAGGACGCAGCCTTCTAACTGAGAAGCATCCATTAATTTCATTGTGAGTGCAGGCCAGTGGGGGAAGGTGGACATTCGTGCTTGGACTCAGTACAAGGCGATCGTGCCTATTGTGAGTACAGCCTTAGAGATGGCCTGGGGTTGGCACCAGAGAGCTTCTGTTTCACCTCACAAAATTATATTAATAATTTTAAGCAAAAAAATTTTTTTTTCATTCCAATTAAGGTCTTCCAAGGCCTCCTTTCCAAAAGCTTACCTGTCAGAATAAAATAAAGACTCTTTTTAACATGTGAGCACACAGCTAATAAGCTTTGAAACAAAGAAAAAAATCAAGTCGATCGCTGCAGCATCTTTCACACAGAAAGCAAACCACTGATAGTCTGTGTTTGATTGGAGAGATGCACTGAGATTCTCCAATTCCTCCAAGGCAAACATAAGACCAAGAACTCCATCTCCCTGATGAAATCTGTCACATTTGACCATCTGAGCCACCGTCTCATTCAGAGCATTACAGCATGGATGGCACTGGAGCGAACTGCCCGTCTATGGGACAAAACAGACCCTTGAACAGATTTTTGCAACTTCCTTGAACATAGAAAACAGAGTAAACTGGAACTTCAACTGGATAGCTCTTAAAATAGCAACATGTAACAGATCTTACCTTAGTAGTCTAAGAAGTGCACTTCAAACTCCTTATTAATGGGTACTATGCAAATTCCCAAATATGCAGCAACATTTTGCAGAACTGGACAGAACTCATAATTGAAAATGAACTGATATTAAAGTTTCTGATATTAACTTACATTAAAGTCTCTCTTTATCAAACATGGACATCCTCTTTGTAACGCAAGCTTTCTCCCTTTTCCTTTTTAATGTTCTACAAGCCTCTTGACAGAGCAACGTTGTAACTAGGTAGCCATGTAGTCTCCTACTTGATCAAGTATGCCTACGTGAAACCATTTAGAGGCTAAGAATTAGTTGAAAGAAAGTTTTCTTTCACTGTTTTTTATTTGTTTTATTATAGGTAAGCTTTATAGGATGTAGGGGTGAATTAAGGTTGATTGGGACACTTTTTTCAATTCATCTCAATGGGAAAAAGTGCCCCAATTACCCTGAATTCACCCTACATATCCCCTCCTTCATTACTACTCCCAAGTGATTTCGCTCCTGCCTTCCACAATATACTAACATATGGAGAAAAGCTGAGCTGATCCAATAGCAGGCAAGAATAAATAACTGGCATTGTCCACAAAACTAAACAGTAGCTAATGTGTCCTTTAAATCCAAACTGAAAATTCATATCCGAGCTCGTGAAGGTAATTTGTGTAGTCTATGTACTAGTCATGAATGCCAGTTTCTACATAATAAGCTGACTCATAAAAGTGATGCTGCAAAACCCAACACTAGCTAATGACTCATCTGAGAAGACATTCAGAGTTAAAATTTTGCACTTAAAGCAATTCTTACTTGTAGTTCTGTATCCTGAGGGCTTCATGTCTGGCATTAGCCACATTTAAATGGAAGGCAATAGTCTGGTCCGTACAGTTTTTCTTCCCCCTCACAAGACAATATTACCATTGAGATGTTTTGATTCAGAGCCTGGTTAGTGACCGAAGTTCGCACAATAGTGGAAAGTAGTATATGTGAGGCTATTTTTGTAGCTTAGCAGTTATTTAATAATTATATAATTTTATTTTTACAAGTTCACAAACATAAAAGGTGTCATCAGATGGTTTGCTGTAGGATGGTGGATTGAGGTGTTTACATGATTTCAATGATCTCAGTTCATTCATGCTTTTAGCGAATATGCCAGAAAAATGTATTTTTTCTTTACATAGCAATTTCTTATTCATAGTCAGATTATTGCTGTCTATGTAAATGTAACCAATTTGAGGACTTGTGAGTTTCAGTCAGAATAGAGCGAAACATCATCAGAAAAAAAAGATGTGGTTCAAGGTGTTTCAATCTTCAAAAACTTTTTAAAAGGTTGTCTTTACATACATACTCTTGTTACTGGAGATTTGCATCTATGGAACCATCATTAAATACATTTTCAGTGCAACATGAGAAAGTGATCATGTATATAAACATCCTACTGTAAAGTGCCTACAAGCAACACAACATTACACATTCAAGGTAAAAAAGGTGCAAACATTTCTTTAGATGTATAAAAACAATCGATTTAAAAATTAAAATACATAAAAATGTATATCATGCATTTTGTTCTTCAGGACATTACCCTTCTCAGACCTACATCTGGCAAGCTAAAATTCATATACATTATTTTTATTGTCATTTATTTGTTTTACTTTATTTTTACAGTGCAGAAAATAAAAGTGCTTTCTTCAGATTAGTTGAAATGTACATATTGCATGTCCCTACGAAAGAAAAAGTATTGAAAGGTAATCCGAGAGGTCAGAGGAGAGCAGACGGTTGGAACAGATATCTCCGTATCATAGATCGTGTACATTTATATGTGCCGTTCAGTCTGTGTTCGCGTATACTTGCATCCAAAGGTCCTGCACCTGACTATATGACTGTACATTTACAGACCGGTTTGAGCTGCCGTGGTCGGGTGGCACAAGCACAGGAGAATAGTCGAAACTGGACCGTTTTTATTGTCTTCTTGTTAAATTACGTTAACAAATAGTTTTCTTTTTTATTCTTAGACTTAACTTACTAAATATATATTTACATAAATTCAGGGCATTATAGTATCACATTTGTATATGCACCTTGTAAATGCTTTGGAAAGGAAGCATCTGTACATAGTAGTGAAGTCAGTCCCAATCCGAGAGCAACACACTTCATTTACGTCATGTCTGAACAGATTATTGGGGTACAGTTTTGGCAAAACTACTTCATCCAGGCCGAAGGAGGAAGATTTCATCCGGCTCTACACATTCAGATTCGTTCTAGACTCTTTGACTTCAAACCGTACTGCTAACCACAAGCCTTCCACACATTAACGGACATTATTCCGGCACTCTCGTAGCACCAGGAAGTCTATCTGCGCGACAATAGCGCAAACTTAACGAAAGCATCATTGCTGCTTTTTGGGAATGCCCTGAAGTTTTTAATTGCATTGATCTTTTCACATAGTTCCTGCAATCCTCGTCTCTAGCAGCGGTTTGCTGCACTACTTGTCTTCCTATATTTTCCGTGGCTACGTCCTGGTCATGAGGCAGTTTGCGATCCCAAAGTTGTTATGACCAGTGTGTCAGTGTATTTGTTCTTTAGGTGGCTAGTTGTTTTGTGTTTACTGTTGTATCGCTGCATTTCTCAGATGATGTGTGCGCACACGTGTTTCACGAAAATCAGTTTCGCTTTGGTGCAACCAAAAGTGAAAGTGTGTGCTGGTGTGATGCCTGTGTGTGCTTGATTGCACGGGTTCACATGTGTGTGTGTGTGTGTGTGTGTTTCAGTTTTGGGGCCCCTGGCCCCAGCCTCCTGCACTCGGGGGACGGCTCGGCTCTCCGCTCCCTGATTGGTCAAGTTCAGCGCTGTCACAGTCCGAGTCCTCACATAATGCGCGAGTCTGGGAACAGGACAGAGAGCATGATCAAAGTCTTGGACACATTGTATATGATGCTCGCAAGATTGACTATTCAGTGGTGGAATAAATGAACATAAGCCATTGAGAAAGAACTGCAAAAAAAGAATAAAAAAGTCATATAACCACGTCAATCGGAATGAATTGGCCCAATCCTTTTCTAATTCATTCGATAGGACATTAAACACTTGATCAGATTGAAAAGTTCTGAGCATGTGCAATGATGTAGAAATGTCGAAATGACTCACGAAATGAGCTGTTGTTGAACATGGACTGTCGTGTCATTCTAAAATTCTCCTTCAGACTCATGGTCTGTGATGTGCTGCAGGGCAAAATCGTCCTGATCCCTTTATTTAGCATTCATCTAAACCAGGGCTAGGCAACTCTGGCCCTTGAGATCCACTGTCCTGCAGAGTTTAGCTCCAACCCTGATTAAACTCACCTTCCTGCAGCTTTCTAGTATTCCTTTAGATCAGGGGTGTCCAACCTTGCTCCTGGAGAGCTACCATCCTGCAGATTTCAGCTCCAGCCCCAGTCAAACACACCTGAACCAGCTAATCAAGGTGTTCAGGGTTGCTTGGTAATTACAGACAGGTGTGTTGGAGCAGGGTTGGAACTGAAGTCTGCAGGACGGTAGCTCTCCAGGAGCAGTGTTGGACACCCCTGCTTTACATCTTGATTAGCTTTTTAAGTTGTTTAAGGTTAGATCTAAACTCTACAGGAAATTGGATCTTCAGGGCCAGAGTTGCCCACCCCGATCAAAACTCTACATTCGGATTCATCAATCAAAATAATTTCATTCCGATTGAAGCAAAAGGTGTCCATGTAAACATAGCTAGTGTGTTGTATGGTTTCACACAATACTAGTACCTCCAGGATATTTTGTTCCAAGTCAAAATTCGCCCTCTCCTGTTCAAGGGCGGCAGCCTCTCTTTCAGACAGAGTGGGGTCTGTAATATCCACAGGGATCTCAGACCCTTGGGAGATGAGGTCATCGCTGCGGTCGTCCAGACGTTCGTCTGTGTTGGTACTGACCACATCTGGCGTGCCGCTGTGGGAGTGGTCAGTGGTGTGGCCCTCCTCTCCCTCTGACACGGACAGGTTCTCTGAGCTGAAAGTGGATACTGATTGGCACTTGGTTATACTGGTCGGCCGTCTGTAAATCGGACATTAGAGAACATACAAACAATTAAACAAGGATATATTAAAATAAAAATGTGGTAACACTTTATTTTGTGGTCCACTTTAGACATTCTATTAACTATAAGTAACTTATCATGGGTTCCATGTCAGAATTCATGAATCTGAATTAGCCCTAGTTTGGGCCCTAAATGAGTTTGTCACATGGAATCAGTGTTGATGGCATTGAAATTCTGCAGCAGAACGATGACACCTCAGACCATTATCTAGTCTCATGTATACTCCATTGAGCCAAGGCTGCAAAACCAACTCCATTATAAATATGGTACAACTATCACCTCTACCACTAAAGATATCTTTATAAATAAATCTAGAAAATAAAACTAGAGGTATTTCGCATTTTGTGGAAGGACAGTGTTACAGCATACAGAAAGGCCATAAAAATAAATTACCGAGAAATAAAACTGAAATTTGGATGTTTCCAAATAGCAAGCAGTAATGACTTTATGAATTTCTTTACTTGCAAGATTGATACCATTAGAGAGAAAATTATAACAATGCAACCATCTACTACAGTATTGCATCAGACGTGCTATACACCACCACACAGGAACAATTACATTAATTCTTTGCAATAGGAGAGGAAGAATTGTCTAAACTTATTAAATCATCAAAATCAACAACATGTATATTAGAACCTATACCGACTAAGCTACTGAAAGAGATGCTTCCTGAGGTCATAGATCCTAATATTATTAATTTATGATTGTCATTAGGATATGAACCAAAAGCTGGTTGTTATTAAAACCTTTTATTAAAAAAACGCAACTTGATCCTAGAGAATTAGTCAATTACATGTCAAAAATACTAGAAAAGGCAGTATCCTCACAACTATGTTCCTTTTTAGAAAGAAATGGTATCTGCGAGGATTTCCAATCTAGATTTAGACCGTATCATAGTACTGAGACTGCTCTCATTAGAGTTACTAATGATTTGCTCTTATCATCAGACCGTGGTTGTATCTCCCTATTAGTGTTACTGGATCTTAGTGCTGCATTTGACACTATCGACCACAATGTTATTTTGAATAGATTTTAAAAAATGATGTTGCCATTAGCGGACTTGCATTGACATGGTTAAAATCTTACTTTTCTGACTGTTATCAATTTGTAGTAGTAAATGATGAGATGTCATATCGATCACAAGTTCAGTGTGGAGTACCGCAAGGCTCAGTACTAGGACCGTTGCTGTTCACTCTGTACATGATACCCTTGGGAGATATCATTAGGAAGCATGGCGTTAGTTTTCACTGTTACGCTGATGATACTCAGCTCTACATTTCTTCACGCCCTGACGAAACTTACCAATTCACAAAATTAATGGAATGCATAGCTGATATAAAAAATTGTATGACTAGCAATTTCCTACTACTAAATTCTGAAAAAAATAGAGATTCTAATTATTGGACCAAAAACCTCTGCACGTAATAACCTAGAATACTGTCTAACACTTGATGGCTGCTCTGTTAAGTCTTCGTCATCAGTTAGGAGCCTGGGTGTGCTCTTTGATACCAATCTTTCATTTGAAAGCCACATTTCTAGCATCTGTAAATCCAAATTTTTCCATTTTAAAAATATATCTAAATTACGACATATGCTCGCAATGACAAGTGCGGAACAGTTAGTTCATGTGTTCATGACCTCAAGGCTAGATTACTGTAATGCTCTACTGGGTTGTTGCCCTGCATGCCTAATAAACAAACTCCAGATGGTCCAAAATGCAGCAGCTAGAGTTCTTAGTAGAACCAGGAAGTATGACCGTATTAGTCCGGTTCTGTCAACACTGCATTGGCTCCCTGTTAAACATCGTATAGATTTTAAATCTTGCTAATCACTTACAAAGCACTAAATGGTTTAGCTCCCCAGTACTTCAGTGAGCTCTTAATGCATTTATAGTCCTTCACGTCTATTGCAATATCAAAATTCTGGCCAGTTGATAATATCTAGAATATCAAAATCAACCGCAGGCGGTAGATCCTTATCCTATTTAACACCCAAACCCTGGAAGAGTCTTCCTTGTATTGTTCGGGAAGCAGACATACTCTGTCAGTTTAAATCTAGACTTAAAACACATCTCTTCAACCTGGCATACACATAGCACATTATCACATTTCTATAATTCCAATCCATTAAAGGATTTTTAGGCTGCATAAATTAGGTCAACCAAAACCGGGAACACTTCCCATAACACCCAATGTACTTGTTACATTGTAAGAAGAATGCCATCTACGGTAATACTGGTCTGTCTGTCTCATCCTTATCCCAAGGTTACCGTAGTCAGCCGGTTCCAGGTCGTATCCAGATCATATGGTGGACCTGCACCTAGACACGACCTCATCGCAGCCCTGAATGTCAGCAGAGACCATGTCTACTAGACAATCCCCTTGTGAAGACCTCGTCGACACGATAGCCATTGGCACAGATCCTCAGCAAAGACCAAAAGAACCAGACAAGTCCTCTGCACAGACCCTTATGGCCAGCTTCGTCTCCATACCAGCGTGATGAATCTGATCTTCAATGAGAAGGAACTGGATGAAATATTTTAAATGCTACAGATCCACAATCTGACTTCGGACTTGTGATGTGGCCTGAATTATAATCATGCACTGTTTGTTTGTTGGATAGAGGAGAACTGGCCCCCCGACTGAGTCTGGTTTCTCCCAAGGTTTTTTTCTCCATTTCTGTCTGATGGAGTTTGGGTTCCTTGCCACTGTAGCCTCTGGCTTGCTTAGTCGGGGACACTTAATATTAAACTATATGATGTTTTATTAACAAAGTTCGGGAGGAGTAGGTTCAGATAATTAACCTAATTAACACAAGTGGAGAGCATTCAGCTAATCAAATCATTAACGACAAGAAGTGTGTATATATATACACCAGTCTTACCTCTGTTTGTTTGACAGTTTATCAGCATCCCTCCACCACCCATCACTCTGGGTTTGGGCCAAAACTCAATTTCAACTGAATAATGACTGTTTACAATTGTCTTTTTAGAGCTGCTTTACAGCAGAATTGAATTCTGTTTGCATCATTGAATCATTATTTTCTTATTTACCACTGTAAAGCTGCCTATCTGAAATAGCCCCAGTATGAGCTCTACATGTGTTTTTCTCCTGGGCTCCATGTCAGCCCTATCTGAATTAGCCCCAGTATGGGTCCTAAATGGGTTTGTCCGTGGGTTCCATGTTGGCTCTATCTATCTATCTATCTAATCCTCAAGCCCATATCATGCCTACACTGGCCCCACCATGCAAAGTTGGTTGGGTAGGATCATTTTTCAGGAACAGAATGTCTCATTTTAGTCAGGCTAGCAAGCAGCCTTTAAATATCATCAGCTAGCAACATAACTAATGATCAATACCAGTTATCTCCCATCAGTGTTTCCCATTGTAGTGCAATTGCTGTATTGCACTGTGGTGTCTGTAGTCATATAAATATAACCATTTTGACAAAACTCAAAATACATAACACAGATTTGTTGAAAATTTGCAATCAGCCTATTTGTATGAGCATTTGCCAAAACAAGATAACATTATCTTCTTATGGGTTTGGAAAGGCAGCTTAACATAAATAAAGCAACCTACCTACTATCTTATTTTGCAAGAAAATATTCCTGAAAGAATAAATAATGACGTTCTTACCGTCTTCTTGGTAACTCCACCTCGCTGTCCACTTCACCCTCTTCTTCTTCAGAGGAAACGCCACGTCGCTGGTGGAATTCAACACACTTCATTCAAACTGTTCTAAAATAGTTTTACTCAACTTAAAATAATAAACTGAATATCAACTAAATCAGCTTTAATAGTTTAAGGGTGGCGCTAGGCCAAAATGAGCACTGTAAATATAAAACCCTCAAATTACATTTACTGTTTTAATAATCTTTGTTGAATGTTGATGTTTGAAGTATAGAGGTTGCATTTCAGGGGACTTTGTGAAGACATATAAACATGTAAACCTTGATTAAGTCTGTTCCAGTTACCTGTTTGCGAGTGATAGCAGCTCGATACAATATGGCCGATGGAGTCAGATGACTTCCGCTGGATCCTCTGGGCAATCGCACCGCACCAGTTCCCTCCTCTCTCTCCTCTGCATGGGTTCTGCCCACCGCTCCACTTCTGCCACAGCAGGGCGAATCAGGGCTGCTGGAGAACGGCAGTGAAGCGGCATCCTCACTGGCCGTGTCACTTCTGGGTGGAGTCTCGTCCAGACCGGCCCCAGCTTCTGCCCCGCCACTGGTCTCTCTGCCCAGGGCTTCAGTCGTGGTGGCTCCACTGACTCCATCTTCAACGTGGCGGGTGGAGCACAGCAGATCCGGGCTGGACGAGGACAGCTTCAGCGGGGGCGGCTCCAGTTGGCCCTCCCTCATGGTGCCCCCTGAAGCCGTTTCAGTGAGGGGCGCAGCGGGCGTCGTCGTGTTGGACAGCGTGGGCTTTCTTTCTTGGCTAGCAGGGGCAGAAGGGTGCTTAGGCCCTGAGAGATCCCCGCTGCTTCCTCTGCCACTCCTCCGATGACGGGTTTTCACCCTGCGGGCCCGACTAGGTGAGGTAGGTCCTCGGTTTGAACATGGCGGGACAGTCACCTGCAGCACACCAGCGTCCATCTTGGGGAGAATGATCTCTGATCTCAGGAGATCAGGCCTGGATATGACAGTTCAAGAGGAAGTCATTGGTTACAAAACATTCTTTTTGGTGGCACCTTACTTTACATATGTTACATGTTAAGGCCAATTCACACTGCACTGACAGACGCAGACCAAGGCCGTCAGTCACCGGTTTACAGTATGTCACTTCTCAGACATTCCAAGACCGGACAAACGCAGATTCAGAATGTTCAATCGGAGAAAACGAGAGTCGACCAACACCCACAGTCTGTTGAGTGTCAATTGGCCTTTACAGTGTAATTGCGTGATTGTATTCAGTAGCACTAATAAGAATTAAAGCTGCAAGTGCAGCATTTATCGGGGTTCAAGCATTTAAGGCCTTTAAGCCAAAACAGGCAATTTACCATTGAAAATATATGGTTTTTATTGCTTTTTAACAGTTATAGCGCCACCTATAGTCTGATCTCCATAAAAGTTTGCATGCTTGTTTAGAATCATATTTCTTATGTGGTTTTTCGTGAAGTTCCGAGTTTTTGTTTAGGAGTTATAGTCTTTTGTGGTCACTTGGCCACGCCCCTTTTCTAATTGACCCTGTTATAGCTACCCTAAAGGGAAAAGTTCAACCTTTTTTTTGATAATTATTGACCTAGAGAGCAGGGCTCTGAACCGGTTCAAGGAACAAAAACGAAAACTGGAAACGAACGAAATTTTGACCGAAACATAACCAGAAACGGAAACAAAATCAAATTTAATCGTTCTGAACAGAAACGCTAATTTGAAATGGCCATTAACCGGTTAATAACGTTATTTTATTGTTCAGTTTAATATTTTGATTTGTGTGTGAAATGCCCGCGCTCAGGCTCTACAGTGAGTGAAATACCTGCGCTGACGCGCTCAGGCTCAGCTGTCAAGTCTTCATAAGTCACAATGGCAATGCCCTGGCATTAGTTTTTCCAATGATATATGTCACCAACCGTCAAGCATTAGGCCTACATTTAAGTGAAAATGAATGGCAAGTAATATGCAGCTTGTTGTGCGTATTCAGACTCCAGAGAATATTTCTGCACATGAAAAACCTAGGACTAGTTTGCAAAAGTTGGTTTTTTACAAAATTCAAAATGGCGGAATTTTCATACCGGAAATGAAATCGGAGATACACGTTTGTTTGTCTTGAGCCAAGGATCACAATGAAATAAGACACTTGAGTCTACGACAAATGGTTTAGGAGTTCTGAGCAGTTTTCTGTTTTTGATCGCTGTAGCGCCACCTATTGGCCAATCTGGGTCGTACTCTGTCAACCTCTCCCCAAATTGAGACCTATCATCTGGCCAAGTTTCAAGTCTCTGCACGATCAGTTTTACGGCACAAGAAAAATAATAAAAATCCTTACAATTACAATAGCACTTTGTGCTTGAACCCCTAATTATTATGGTGTTGAATATATCAAACACTGAACCAAAAAAATCATGGTTATTTTTTTTTTTATTTCCACCATGGACTAAAGTTCATTGAAACAGATTTATCGAATAAATCCCTCAAAGCACAACAAAAAACTTTGCCTCAGCAGAGGCTGTGATTGGATAACTGGACTAACGAGTGGACTAATCGCATCGCAGCATCTCAAATGTTGGTTTAGTGGTTCTGAAACGTCTGTGATTTGGTTTAATTCCCTCCAGTAGCGTCTCACACAATTGCTTTCCCAAACACCAGCATCCGAACACAAGAGAACATGACAGCTTTTTTTTTTTGTGTTTCGTCTGACGCTCTGAGACGAGCTCATTTATGATGAATGAATTTCCCAGGAAGTGACGATTTTGTTCTCTTGAACACATGGGATGGAAATGCTGCTTTATTCGCAGATGTTTTGTTGCCATATTCCAATTTTGCGCACAAGTTTGGATGGATATATAGCTACTGTTAATGTATTTGTTCTTGACGAACTAGATCTGCTACACATGCTACTGCCACGACAGACACAGACATGCTTTTGTGACATGATGCTGCTGCAGAAACAGACATACATGATACAGCTGATCCCCATAACTGATCTAGACAGGTGGTGCTGGGGAGGTGGAGGGGTTCAGAGCAACTCTGATGCTGCGGGACACTGAACCAGACTATTTAAATGTTAAACGCTCAAGATCATTGGCTGCTGATACAGCACAGGTCAATCTGCTTGTACTTGCTAGTAGATTTTCCAATTCCACATCATATGACTTCACAGACGAGTGGTAGAGCGTTAAAGCACAAATGTGAAAGACCCAGGTTTAAATCCCCAACATACTTTTTGGTTTGGAAGGATGTTGAGAATTGTGCATATTCTGCAATTCTTAGATAGAATTACCATTTGTGTTTATTCTACACTAAGCAATAAATACCATGCAGCAGTGTGACTGAATTTGCATTTCCACAGTATGATTCCAATCGGGTTATCAACAAACAGCAGTTCTGGAATAAAACTCCCTGGGGTTCATTATCTGGAAAGACACGGCTGTAAGGATCCCTGTGGAATTTAATTATTGGTTTGACTATTGTTTGTGTCGGGCAGAAGTGTGAAGTGCTGACGTGTGCAGGTTGACAAAGAAACATGAATGCAGCATACCATTTCATTTTGCTTGGAAAAATGTAGCCGGTTGCATAAAACAAAGAATTTAAGATCAAGCAAAGTCTCTGTTTTAACTCTTCAATCAAAATGAAATAATGAATTTGTTAAATAATGATTATTATTACATTACTAGAGTTACTGACTTTTACATGACAAACATTTGAATGTTTCAATTCCCTCTTGATCAACAAAGGTGTGAAGCAGAGTGTGTCGGCTACCTGGGTGTTTAAAACTGACAGAGCAGACATAGAGGGCCTTCGCACCGGAGGAACCTTTTCATAGTTCCTAGAACTATTAGCTGAAGTACCCGGATTTTGCTGTGTTTGCACCGCAGGAACTAGGAACGATTTTAGTTCTAGGAACTCCTTTTAAGGGAACTAAATTAGCTCCTACTTCAGAGTAGAGTCTAAACCAGCACTATAGGAACTATCAGTGATGTAAGTGTATGTTGATTGGTCAAACGCATGTCAAACACCGGCACTCGGCATTTTTAAAAAGCTGTATAAACATATTTACTTCACGAATATGGAAAACAGCGATAACAGCGTTTACCTGTTGTTTGCAGGGTTGTGTTCTTTTCTCCGCCTCGATACTGAAAGTTGTCATAGGAGATTACGTCTCTTAACCCCAATTTTTGCTCTTTCAGTCACGTAGATTATGTGTTTACATTCCATTCTCTGTTATCACGAAACCCTCGACACACAACAAACAGCTCCGATCTCGGCATCCTCCATTCACTGTTTTTTAGCGTTTGTAAATGCCGCGCTTAAAGACGCCGCTGTTGGCCACTTCACAGTTCCTATTCCCAGTGCGAATGCAACCAGGAACATGACCCAGGGGAGAAATTAGTTCTCGGGGAACTATCCTAGTGGCCAGTTTCTAGAACTAAGTTCCTAGAACTATTCGGTGTGAAAGCCCCTATAGGCGAGGTGCAAATATGAACTAAATGGATCAGTAGTCAGGTGATGTCAGGTGATGGTTTTTTTTACAGAGAAGAGTGTCTTTCATAATGTTGCTTTGGTAGTGGATGCATTTAGAGTTTTAGTCATGTGTGTTTTTGTGGAAAATTCAAAGATCATTTTTTAAACATTTAATCATGTACATATTCTTTGGTCTTGACCACTTGCTTTGCTGTTTGTTTTATACACATACAGTCACATAGAAGATAAAGCCTTTGTGCTTTACATAAGTTTGTTTATAAGACAGACAATAACTTTGACCTTGATTTATGTCCGTTATATATTGATCATATGACTGAATGTGGCTCTTCTCACCTCTTGCCGTGAGACGGCAGTTTCTGAGGGACGCTTCTCTTCTTGATGAGTTTGTCCACTGTGGTCGAGGGGTGGTGTTTGAACAGACCAGGATATTTCTTATCCAGACACTGTTCCCTCCTTAATGAATAACACGTTAGCATTAGCACTTATAAATAAAGATAAACGTATCTGATTAGACTGCATTTGCATCTGAAAGTAACATGACATGGAATGACAGGAGGATGAAGAGGACTGACAGACCGATCGCTCTTTCTCCATTCGGTGCGTGGCTGTTTATAGCTGTTGGAGTGATTTCGTCTGGTTTATTCAGAACAGAATAAATAACAGAAGATGGCAGTGTCAGTGCAGGCGTCTCACCTGAGCAGCTCTTTCTCTTTGAGCTCCAGCTGCAGCATGACGGCGTTGAGCTCCATGTAGAGATTATTGGCTCGCTCCAGCTTTCTCTCGTAGTGTTCTCTGATGTCCAGCGCGTGCCTGTGAACACGAGTCCTGCTCAACAACGTCCACTGCTCTGTTTCGTCTCCTCTCATTCTTATAATACCGTTATTGTGTGAATAAGTACACGGTTCAGCCCTCAAAACCTGCACTAACACTCACTCTATATAGATGATTAAAGTGTTCAGTCAGGAGCTTCATATATAGAACCTTTTCCATCATGGGATCATTTTATGGATTTAGTTTTAATTAATTCATTTTTTTTATTATATTTAAATTTTATGAATTAAATACCTCGGAAACACACTTTATCACTAGAAAAATTTAAAAATAACGTGAAACATTAAAAGTGTTATGCAAGACATTTCTTCTCATATCAAACCTTTTTGGCGTAAAGTGTTCTTAAAACTGAGTCAAGAACCCTAGAGTTAACATAACTATGTGTCCATTTAAAAAAAAAAAACATTAGGTTTCTGTGATTATTTGCAATATATTAAAACAATATTGTCCTAAAATATGTACACACTGAATCCCCATTTAATGTAGAATCAAAATAAAGCAAGTAGTGAATAAATAAAGCAAAATAAAACACTAAGCTAATTTTACACTCTGATCAGCTTGTATTAAGGATGTTTCAGCCGATATGTTTTGGTCATGTGATTGTTGCTGACCTGAGTTCCTCCCGTCGCCGGTTAATCAGCTCTTCATCCAGACGGTGCAGACACGTGCCCTCCGACTTAATCTTCTCAAAGTGCTGCTTCACCTCCTCACGCCACTCCGCCTGCACACACACACACACACACACACACACACACACAGAAAACTTGATCCTTTGTTTTTACATCTTCAAAATAATATTTTAACAAAACTCCTTCACTTATTAATATTTGGAAAAAACTTAATATTAATATAATAATATAATATTAATGAAATAAAAGGCCACTTAAGTGCACTTAAAGAGAGACACTTTCATGTTTCTTAACTCACTTTTAAAAAGTTCACTTTGTTATAATGTCAAATTAAATGTTTAACGTTAAAGAACATTTTAAGTCCTCGTATTTTAATCATTTTTTGTCATGCTTTAACGAAGGACTATTAACGTACTAAAGCACATGTGAAGCATTTGATTATAATTTAAACTAAAGTGTGTTATTCGATATTACATTCAAAGGTAATATATATTAAAATGTCTAATTGCATTTTTTTTTTTTTAAATAAATATGACATACAAGTTTCAATAGAAATGACATTAAAGTATATTTTAGTTTACCATAAATGCTTGTCAGTACATTCAACACGTTAACATTTAATTTCAGAGACAATAGAAGTAATTATGAAATGACATATAAAGTGGTATGTATTCCCTGGCTTGTGTTTCATGTGTTTTGGTGATTGGACTTTTAGTTTGCATTTTATCCTGTTTCCTGTCCTGTGTGCCATTTTTGTAGTCCTTTGTAGTTTTTCTAGTTGATAGTTCTGTGATCATTCCCAGGTGTGTCTTGTTTGCCTGTTACCCCTCTAGTTTTTAACCCCAGTGTATCTTGTTGAGTCTTGTCCTACACTGATGTTTGGTGCTGCTCATTCTGTTCTCTGTTGTTTTGTAGTGATGGGAGAAACGAAGCTTTTCAAAACTTTGAATCAACTGAACCAATTGCTATGGCAAAATGTTTGAAACACCACGCGCTGGTGACACCTGCTGGTCAAAACAGTGTAAATTAAACAAAAACTCAAACATGCATAAAAACAGCTTTACAAACCCACTGCAAATGTTTTGTTGAAAGTATAATCTGTCAGATGCAAATAACTAATCATCTAATACCATTAAATATGTATAATAAGTATTCTTTTATCAGTTTTTAGGGCTTGTTTTGTTTGTTCTTTGGATGGCTCAGCTAAACAGAAACTAATATTATTCCTTTTAATTATTGAAACACGCTCTGAACCACTGCTTCAAAACAAAAGATTCATAAAGGTTTTGAAGCTTCATAAAACAGTGTTTCGAAAGCGCCCATCACTATTGTTTTGTTATTATGTTTATTTTGTTAAATCTTTAAACTTTTCTTGAAAATGCTGAAGGATTCAAGGATCCTCAATATCGACCTGTGTGCTGCTTCAAGAGAGCAACCATACATCATCAAATCATAATCATTTAATTATTCCATTTAAACAAATTCATTTTTATTATATTACTTATTATTTGAGTTATTTTCCTGCTCTTTCCATACTTGCTATTGTTGCTAATCTTATGATTGTGTGGTGTGAAGGGATGTTTGTCTTCATGAGTTAGAGATCAGAGGTTTTTAATGTCACAGGACGATGTTGTGAAGCAGTCATTTTCCATAGCTTGTGCTTTGGTATAACAACACTTGTACAGGTCAGTCTGAGCACTGAAGCACATGGTAATTTCACTGCTCTCCAGCAGTAGTGCTCTAGTGTTTGACGCACGTCTCACCTGTGATTTGAAGTACGTCTCCTGCGGGGTGGAGAGCACGTCTGCAGAGGCGATGTCCAAATGCAGCAGAATCTGCCTGAACGACGGCCTGTTCCTGGGTTTGCAGTTCCTACACACACATACATCAGTGTTAGAAGAGTCACTTACAATTTATTATAAGAGTCAGCTAATCATATTATGCTCATTTCCATCTTTTCCTTGTCATTTTGCAGAGAGCTCATCTATTTCCACACGATTCTCTCCTGTCTTTCTTTCCTTGTGACAAAAATCACATTTTAGCATACTTAAAAAGTGTACTTATTACAAAAAGAATACACTTTAAAGGAATATACTTAAGTGTGAAATGAATGTAATGTTTGCAGACACTGAAAACTTCTTTATATGCAAATTTCATTATTACCTCTATTGTCTTGGAAATATGGTTAAAGTGTACTGGCAAGCATTTATGATAAACTATTGAAACTTGTACATCATATATTTAATTAAATATAATTGTAATTAGTTATTTGTAACAATGAAGTTAAAACACATTTGTAGTGTTGAATAACACTTCAGTTCAAATTATCAAGTACTTCACATGTGCTTTAGCATGTTAATAGTTAGTACTTTAAAGCACGACAAAAGATTAAAACAATGATTTAAAATGTACTTTCAAGTAAAACTTTTAAATTTGACATTATTACAAAGTGCACTTTTAAAAAGTGTTAAGAAACAGTCATGAAAGTGTCTCTCTCTGCTTAAGTGTCTTTTATTTCATTATTATTATATCATCTGCATGTTTTTAAAAATATACTTGTATAATTTGAAGTACACTACAAGTGCACATTCAATATGATTGTGTCTCTGTCTCTCACCAGCACTGTCGGAGCAGGATCTTAAAGCCGTCCGGGCAGCTGTCAGGAAGAGGAAGCTGCAGGCTGTTGTTTCCCACGCCCCATATGATGGCGGAGGAGTCCACGTCTTTATAGGGGATCTCACCGGTCAGCATCTCCCACAGGACCACACCGAATGACCTGCCAACACCAGATATCATGGATTCATCTCCTCATTCTCTGCTGGATTCGCCACTTTTAAGCATGACATTTCTTTTCTAAGCACGCATCTTTTCATTGTAACCTAGCCTTCTTATACTTAGCACTTAATTCACAAAGAAAGTTTTTTGACAGAATTCTCAATTTTTGGGTGAACTATCCCTTATATACTACTATGAACCATTTATTAACCTGTGTTAGATCCTCCCACACCCAATCATTACAAATGATCGTACCAGATGTCCACTTTCTCAGACACGGGTTCATTGCGGATCACCTCCGGCGCCATCCAGGCCACAGTGCCGGCAAATGACATCTTGGTGCTCTTGTCTCTGAGCTCCTTAGACGTGCCGAAGTCCGAGATCTTCACCAGGTCGTCGTGTGTGATCAGCATACTGACGGGAGAGAAGATGTTTGATCAGTTGTGTGGGTGTTGGTACAAACCAGGGTTCAAGCTAATGGAGCTGTCATACTTGGGTGACTTGAGATCTCTGTGGATGATCTTGTGCAGGTGGAGGTAGTTCATGCCGCCGGCGATGCCCATGGCCCAGTCCACCAGCAGGGACGGAGTGATCTTCCTGCCGGCCCTCAGGACCTCGTAGAGCTGCCCCTGCGCGCAGTACTCCATGAGGATGCAGTAACACGGAGCCTGCGTGCACACGCCCCTGAAACACACACACACACACCGACAATCGCAGTAACTGCTTCATGAAATAATCATCACTTCCTTCTTACTACTAGTTACAGCATCAAATACACATGAATGAACATCAGAAGGAATGTGTTGTTTCAACCGCGGAAAAACGTCAATACACACCATTTTTCAAGTTCAAGTCCACAGACATTAATCTAACTCTACTGTTTGGTTTGTTTGCACATAATATTGGCGTTATGATTGGTCAGATCGCCTGTCAATCAAACTCACGGCGAAGGGTGAATTGTACTATATGGTCATAATTCACAAGTTCACACTTACATTTAATTAGATAGATTAAAGGTTATGTGTATTTGCCATGCTGTCCGAGGGGAGAAGGCTCAGAGCTCGAAAATTGGCCCGAACCCAGAGTACTCCCCCATGCCAGGTTGGGATAGGAATAGTTAGAACTGAGGAGAAGGGGTGTTGGAGGGATGCTGGAAAAGAACAGAGGTAAGTCTGCTGTATATATACCTCCTGATGTTAATAAGATTAATTATCTGAATGTGCTCCTCCCAAAATCTTTTGTTAATAAAACATCTTATGTTGCCACAGTCCAACATTGTATTTTTGATACGATATGGTTATGTGTTTGTAGGAGTTTCGCTGTCAGACCGCTAAATTTATTATATTATAGTCTTTACTAAGGTTTAAGCAAGTCAATTTACTGGTATTTGCGCCATTAGAAAAGCATCTTAATCCATTTTGCGATTGATGCTGCGATTGTTGCTGTAGGAGGAGGAACCGCAGAGAACAGATTGCGAGACATCAGGGAGAGAATCTTCTCCACTCGTGTGCATTCATTTGTAATGCCAGAAGAAGACATTATCCGAAAATATTGTTTGCCAAACCATGTTATTTTTAATTTGCAGCGCTTGTGTTGTTAGTAGATCACACGCACCTCATTATCATCAGTTCTGTTTGTTTGTGACCCTACGCTAATTTGCGCTGCTCTTGGTAGATTGTGTTGGTCATAATGGAAATGAGTGGCTGCGTCTGTGTTCTGTAATGTGCTCATTGTCAGTAAATCACCCGCAGAACTTTCCTCTCCCATCGGTGCTTTTATGAGATTGCAGTCTCACACTAATTTGCCCTGTCTAGTAAATCTGGACCCAGATGTCACTATTTAGATAAAGAGGTTCTATAATCCAATTCCTTGTTTTTGTTTTGTTAGGGGCCAAGCACCGAAGGTTCATAGGCACCTATTGTATCCGTTGGTGTTCTTATTATTATTCCTCCTTCTTCTTCTTCTTCTTCTTCTTCCATATGAGTCTATGGCAGCCCATAGAACCACTTGCAGGAAAGTTATGAAATTTGGCACACAGATAGAGAACAGTCTGAAAATTATCCTCAGCAAATTTGGAGTCTCTAACTCAATCTCTCTAGCACCACCAACTGTGCACTTATGTTTATGCTAATAACTTTTGAACCGTAAGGGCCAGAAACAAAATTCTGATTCCCCGGATCAAAACAAATCATTTTCCGTCGTGAAAATTTTTCTGGCATTTTGACTTTTCCGGAAAAACTACTGTTTCGGACTCATCCTAGGCAATTTTCATCAAAATTGGCTCAAATCATCTTTAAACCATGCTGGCAAAACAGTTATTAGAAGCTTTTTGATAAACCCAACAGTTCTCGAATAACGTGTAAATGAATTTGACGAAGAGCACATGAAACTGGATGTGAAGCTATATCTCCGCAACACTTTAGCGTATCGAGATGAGTCTTGGTACATGTCATCACAAGCATAATTTGAGGCTACATGCAGCGTTTTTGGCACAGCGCCACCTACTGGACAGGAGATTTTAAAATGGCTATTTTTGCTTAAAAAATCATTTTGATTCAGTGCAGCATACAGAGATGATACCCAATTTCAATGATACCCAATTTTCCCTTTGTCGGCCATTTTGGGCTTCAGTCATTTGAAATTTTGTTGTAAAATGCTGTATTTTATTAAAGCATTAGTGTATCGTTACGAAACTCAGTATGTGTCAAGAAACGTGTATGTGTAAGGCAGTGCTTCTCAAACCTATCCTGGGGACATATGCACATTTTGGATGTTTCCCTCATCAAATAACACCCAGTTCAAGTCTTGCAGTCTCTACCAATGCTGCCTTCATGTGCTCTCAGAATTATCGTAAATACGAGTTTCCTAGGTAAAAATTGCACATGAAAACCCTTCCATTTCGAAAGTTGAATGTGATGAGCTCGTAATCACAACTTCAGAAGTGGGAATTATCAAATTTCCCATAGCATGTGAAGGCAGCACAATGAGCTGATGAGTTGAACCAGGTGTGTTAAACGAGATATACATACAAAATGTGCAGTGGTGGGGGGTCCCCAGGACAGGTTTGAGAAACACTGGTGTAAGGAACTGAAAATGTTTCGGAACAGTGCCACCTTGTGGTCAAAATTTATAATGAAATTTTAATATAAAATGTTAATGAAATGTTATTGGCTTTTGATTACTTTTGCCTATTAAACAATGAACGATTACCAATTATCGAAATTGCTGTCCACCATTTTGAATTTCTTTGAAAACCTACCATTTTGGAACTCCTCCTAGAAAGTTGGTCCAATTTTCACCAAAATCATCTTCAGACTATGCCGGCAAAATTTATTAAAAGCTTTTTGTTTGACCAAACCAATGTGTTTCGAATAACACGTTAATGAAATTATCATGGTGGCAAGCTGATTCTGATACTGTAACTGCAATGCTTTGGCATTTTGACACCAATGATCTGCGAACCCTGCCTCCGATTCTACAAATTTCATTGGTCATTTCATTTACAGTTCTGATTGCTTACACACCTCTGAAATAAATACTAATCCCTAACCCTAACCTACACCCTGACCTTAACCTTAGTATAGCATTGGTAGCACATCATGATAGATAGCATTGCTGTTTGTCGCGATCGGATCCATCATGAACTTTCTTGACTGCGTGATTGAGTTGACCAGTGAAATCGGCTACGGGGCAAGGATTGTACTTTAAAAATCACACGGATCATTCACTGATGAACCGAATAAGGTTGCGCTCTTTCTTTCGGAGCTCCAAGTCCAGTTGCATACATGCTGGACAAAGACATAGTCACATTACCCAGGTCTGTTAGTTTGATTTAAAAGTTAAAGGGGACCTATTATGCCCTTTTACAAAGTCTTGATGCTGTTTTTGTGCTCTACTAGAACAGGTTTTCATGCTTGAATGTTAATTATTTTCCTCATATTCTCCATTATTGCAGCTCCTTTCTTCCCAGTTTGTCAGTAACCCTCTGTTTAGTTCCCGTCTCTATGAGTTCAGAAACAGTGACACTGATATAGAGAAGAACTGGAACTTTGCAGAGCTTTTTCATGCTCAAACAGCAACATTACACACTAGAGAAAGATGAACATAGAGAAAAGCAAAATAGGTGCTCTTTGAATGATTGACTCTAAATGTACATAGAGGGTGATGGTGCTGTGCATGTTTGCGTTCACTCACTTGAAGGTAATGATGTTGGGGTGTTTGAGCTTGCGCAGATGTTTGATCTCAGTCTCCTTGATGTCCCTCACTTTCTTCACAGCCACGTCTTCACCATGAAACTTGCCCAGAAAAACCGCCCCCTGTGCCCCACTGCCCACCCACTGCAGCTCGGAGATCTCCTCGAACGGCACCTCCCAGGATTCTGGAAGAGACATTCGATTATCTCCATCCGAAACGACTCGCTGCTGTCTCCGATTGTCGTACTCACCTTCCTGGCTCTGCTTGTGCTCTGTCGAGTAGGCTTTCCCGATCATTGTCCACACTGGCTTCAGGCATCCGAACAAGCCTTCCAGAAAGCCCCCTCCGCCCGCCTGCAGCCGGAAGCTGTCGGCCTGGTTGCGCACGGCGCCACCCTCGGCTCCGCCCTCCTGCAGCTTCAGCACACTGTTGGAGAAGTTGGTAGGCTCGTCGCTCAGGGTGGGGCTGTTGCTGTGGGTGTGAGTGCCGCTGCCGCCTCCGACGGGGTCGATGGAGAGCACGTTACGGAGGACGCATTGGGTCGGGGTGAGTTCGGTGTCTGGGGTGCTCGCCGGCACCTCCGAATCCGGCCGGCAGAAGGGGGGATCGGAGAGCGGGGTGCTGAACCCTGAGAGGGAGGGGGAAGGGGCATGTTGCTCATGGACACAAGCCATGGGGGCAGAAGGGGTGAGGGTGGCCCACGAGTTACCCACCCTTCAGAAAAGTGGCCCTCACCACTCTCTCCGGAGCACCACTGCTCTTCAACACACCTGGAGAGAGGAATCACAAAGCAAGCCATAAGATTCGAGAAAGAGCGTTCTTCTTATTGCTTACTAGGAACGGCAATGAAATACCACGGTGTATTAGAGATGGTGTGATTCTGATTTTGGCCACCTCTGAAATGGGTCAAACCATAGATATCCACAACACAAACAACAAATTGTTCATCACTACAACAAACAGTAGATCCCCGTTACTATAGCTACACCACCCCCCCCCCCAGGCACATCAAGTTTGCACAGGGCCTCGTACCCCCCCTTCTGACGGGCGTAGTTACAGGGCTTGAATCTCGCTGTGGGATTGACATATTGCGCATTATTTTACTCATTTTGTTCTCGCACCCACAATGCGCACACATAAAGCTGCCTCTCGGTAGCCTACTGTAACAGTATAATGGATTTGTGCGTCAGGTCTTAAAGTGACAGCAGCCTAATATACCTGCTGCCAAATTATGAGATTATATTAAAAATATCTATATGGCAGTTTTTCCCCATGGTATTGATGTCAAAATTGTTATTTTTGGGTTACAATGCCAAATATTATCTTTAATAACAAGCATGTTCATGAAATCGTGTGTACATGAGGAGTGATGGCCATCACTAGGGTAAAGAATTTAGACTGCTTCAGTAGTCGACTTTCAAACTTCTGATTCATTTTTTGGGAATTTTCTTTTTATTATGTGCATTGAACTAAAACGAGCAGCAGTTCTCTATCAGGTCCTGAAGTGCCTCAGCACTGCACACTTCGGATGTGTCTCCAATCGGACGCGAGCATCACTCCGGAGGCCAGAGCCCTTGAAGCGGGAACTCTGGAGGGAGCTGGACTTTTGTGCCTCACATTGGGGCTGTTTGATGAAGGGAGCAATGAAAGACATCGCCAACTTCACAAGGAATCATATCATGTGACTTCCATAGATCCATCTGGGTTACACTTTATTTCAACAGTCCACTTTAGACATTCTACTAACTATAAGTAACTTTGCAACTACAAGCCAACTAACTCTCATTAGAGTAGAGGTCGACCAATTGATCGGTTTTGCCTATTAATCGGCACAGATAACAGTTTGCTAGAACCATCACTTATTGGCAAAAGTCCATACTGGTAGTTTTTCCGGGTTGTGTCTGTTGCTGGAGCGGCTGAGAAGGGTCCGCTGTCATTGTACAGTACAAGAGCGGCCTCTAGAGGAGAAATATAAACTATCACTGATGCCTCATGGTGTTTGTTTTGACACGTGAGGCTGTGCGCAGAGCAGGACGCTTCCGATATGGAATTAAAACAGACAATGAAATGATATGTATACGGTACACTACCGTACGTGTTTTCATATCATTATAAAGTAGTTAATTTGTTGACAAAATGCTGCATTAGTAGAGAAGGTTTGTATGTAAGTATGTTTGCCGTCGAGGCTGAGAGGACGCTGACATTAGTAGTACCTCAAGCGGTTAAAACAATGACAAAAATACACGCAAGTTCAACCCAAATGTTTAATGTCACAATTGTTACCATCTATTTGCATTAGTTTATATCCAGCTGGACACTTTTATGCATTTATTAGCCAGCGATGTTGCATATTTAAAACTAGTGACATGAGAAAACAAACCGTATCATCATGCATCCGACAGAAATATATAAACAAATCAGAAACACATCCGATTTCATGTAATATATGTAATATAAATGTAATTATAATTATAAATGTAACATGTAATATAAATATGTGTCTAATTTCAATGCTATGGTAACACTTCACAATAAGAGTTCATCTGTAACAATAACTAAGGTTAATAAAAGTACTGTTCATTGTTAATTTCAACATTTACTAATATATTTTCATATTTTAAAGTTGTATCTCTTAACATTAGTTAATGCACTATGAGCTAACATGAATGATCAAAGTATAACTAATATTAATATTTTAATATTTAAAAAGTTCAGTACATTTTCATGGTACTGCACGGTTTTTCAATTTTTGTTTGAACAAAACACTATATTATGTGTTATGTTTGTTATCTATTTTAAAAACTATTGGTTGATCAATTGGTTATCGTCCAGCGTGGGCCAACCTAGTTATTGGTAAAATCCACTATTGGTCGACCTCTACAGTAGAGTATTAGTAGACTGTTAGAGTTGGTAGAATAAATTGATTATTCTACTATTGAGTTGCAAAGTTACTCATAGTCAGCAGAATGTCTAAAGTGGACCATGGAAATTAAGTATAACCGTAATCTCTTATTACTGGCTGTTAAATTTTGCAGCTTGTCACATTGAGCTAATATATCCACTAAACACATTTGCTGCCTATGAAACATGATTCAGTGTGCGATATAACACAACTTATTCTAGGTACACTTATACGTGAACTCAAACACTTGAAGTGACCATCACATGCACCCTTCATGACTGGATCTGAAACGACCCTTCGTGTGGCGTTTCTTTCCTGTAGTGCCCTTTAAAGGTGCAAAAACACTGTTGAGATTGTCACCATATCTTGAGCCTCTACGAGCTGATGATGTAAATCAGGGCGCTTCAGGATTGAGAACTGCTGGATTATGGGACTGAGCCAATGATCCAACAGGGATCAGCTAATGATGACCAAATACTGGCCTGTCTGGTACAGTACTCTTCTCATTCATAAGAGCAGTAATCAACAGCAGGTCATCATCAGCAGTGGTTTCACTGCACATGTTCTCCATATCTGAGTGTGTGCAGCGAAACACAACGCTTGAGCGTTTAAATACAGCTGCTTTACCTTACTATTCATTTTCACACATTTCACAAAGTCAAAAATGAGCTCCTTACAATCATCAAATTAATAACTTAAAATGACAAAAATACAACAGCAGTGCATTAAGCCGCAAAAGAGACACTGTCGGAGCCGAACGCGGATAAGCAAAGGGGCTTCGGATACACGACTAAACGCATACACACACAAATGTCAAAGTGCCTTTTTGGCAGGTATCCTCATAAATACAGTGTGTTATGTCTTAAATGAATGTAAACAATTGAGAAAGAAAATGCGTGTGTAACAGTATATTAGATCTGTGCAGCTCTTAAAGTGACAGCAGCCTAATAAACCTGCTTCCGTCTGTCATTAATGATGATCGAACAACACGACAGAGAAAATCACTCACTGATCTTGACTGAATAACATAAGTAGCTTTAATAAGGATTAATCTATATTTAATGTGTACAGTGTTATTTTACATTTGAGTATTCAATTTTCTGTTATTGGCCATTACTAATCTGAAAACCACAGTTAGCACTGAAAACACTGTTTAATTTGTATTTTCGTTCTGTTGTATTTATTTGTCTGTTTTGTTTGTAATTAGTGTATTTGTTCTTATCATATTGCTGACTGTTTGCTTGTCTTGTTTAATAATTTTGAGGACTTTTTTCTTACATTATAGGGCTACACGATTATGACAAAAATCATAATTGTCAATAATTCCCTTGAAATTGTAATTGCGATTTTTAATTACGATTATCATAATTTACATTGAATGATGTTTTAAAGTAACTGCAGGCCATATTTTTTTATATGAAAACAAGCTGAAAACACTCTTCCTGAACACTTGTATTGCTTTTCTATAGCATTAAGCCTCAAATGTCAACTATACATTGGTTTGGTTTCTTCTTTAAATAAAAAAAAAAAGGAAAATATGCATGGTATTATAATGTTATACTAAAAATAATACTAAAACAATGGAAAAAACCCTTAAGATAACCTTTAAAAAAAACATCTTAAGCACACAGAACTTTTTTTGTAATTGCGCTTTTAAACGACTACATAATTGTGGCACCCGTGATTGTAATCACGATTAGAAATTCAGCCCTATTACGTTAGTAAACCTACTATTCGTTTTTGCTGATAAAATTTAACATATATTTAAAATGACTCATATTATGAAATAAGACTTTGATCATATCGCCCACCAATAATCATGATTTCAATATTGACCAAATATAATTATGATTTTTGCCGTAACTCACATTCATCAGAATTGCAGAATGAGTCTGTGAGAAGATGAGTTAGTGTTGAAACAGCACGAGACTCGTCATGTGACTGAAGAATCTGAGCAGGAGTCAAACACACAGAGAGTGAATCATGATTCATCTGAACATGGACAGATTCTGCTGTCAGTGTGTTTGAGTAGACTTTCTGTTTGGGTCATTTTGTTGTGTGTTTTGTTATTCAAATCTTTTAAAATCTTTAAAATCTTTAAAAATTTTGTTTTTATTCAAATCTTTTTAAAATATCACTATATTTTCTTAAATTAGTTTTTAGTTTTAGTTATTTTAGCACTTAAAAGTGAGAAATTGTGCAATGGCATCTAGCTGAAATAAAATAATTACTTTTTTTGTATCTCAGCAATGATTTTATTTCAGGTACTGCATTTGTCATGGTTTTAGTTTGTTTTAGTTAACAATAATGAACCTGATAAGAGGTGTGTGTGTATATTCACGACTTACATTTGTTTATGTTTCATACACTCTAAAAATGCTGTGTTAAAAACGACCCAAGTTGGGGTGAAAATGGACAAACCCAGCGGTTGGGTTGTTTTGACCCAGCGGTTGGGTTAAATGTTTGTTGGTCAGTTTTATACTGTAAAACTACTGTAAAAAATGACTGTATGTCTGGCTTCAAATGAACCCAAAATAGGTTGGAAATTAAAAATCAGACACATAATTACTAGAGGCAACAATAATAATCAAATGGTGGACATTTATTAATAAGCAATTTAATACATGTTTATTATTTAACTATCATTCAATAAACTTATTAATAAATGTTCATTTATTAAATGTTAATTTCCTACATATTTTGGGTTCATTTTAAGCAAGCAATACAGTATTTTTAAACAATAGTTGAGTTAAATAAAACTAACCAGCATGTTGGGCAAACATTTAACCCAACCGCTGGGTTATTTGTCCATTTTCAACCCAACTTGGGTTGTTTTTAACCCAGCTGTGTGTATATGATCGAGGTGTTGTGTTTCTAGGTGCAGATTTTATTTTATTTACAATATTTTATTGTTCCCCTACTTTTTGTTTACATCCACTGGACTAGATAGATGTTTCTTCATAGTGAAGCTGGTATAGTTGACATAGAAGTTCCAAAATATTATGCTAAAACATTTCTCCGAGTGTATTAATCACTTATAATTATAGGAACTGCTAAAAGTTGATTGAAAATTGTGATCAATTTCAAATGAATGGTCATAGCACCTGAATATACACTTATATATTCATTCACAGTGTTCACGGACATGTTATTTCTCATCAAACACAGGCTGTCCTCGTGACTGAAACAGTGCAGCACAAACATCATCCAATCTATTGACGCATTTGCATGAAATACATACAGAAATCACGACACTTCTGCTCGCTTGTCTCCGTGCGAACCGACGCTCGCGCGCGCGTCACGTCACTCTCTGCACAATATGGCAAAATTGCATAACAAACGCACGCGTGCGCTCCTGAACGACACGATTCTCCGCGCGTGTCGTGTAATTACACTATTGCGCGTGTACGGTCAAAAACATCGCACGGACGCACGCGACGAGAACGAGCCGCTGGCGCGCTGATGAAAGGCAGTAAATGGACGCGTTTGTTCAGATGTGATGTCATTGGCGTCAATGGCGCGCGCGAACGCGTCCAGCCGCGTGAAGTACCGCAATGAGTGAGGAGAGGATGCACACACACAATCACACACAGACACACACACAAACACCGCACGAACACACACTCGTCTCATCTCTCCCGCTGGCGCTTAAAGGCTCGCGAACACACGCGAATCCTCGCGGAGAGGCTCGCTTCATATGTGGGCTGTAGATGATCGAGCAGTACCGTATCTCTGGAGGATGCTGTTGTCAAGTGACGGGTGGGATCCGATGTTGTGCTCTCGGTTCCGCGGTAAACGCGTCTCTCTCCTCGATCACCGCGCGCGCGCGTGCTTTTCTCTGGGGTCGATGTGTGTTTTAATCCGGTCCGGATCGAGCTCCATCAGCTGGATTGCGTGATCACGGATTCGGGTCCATTAGTCGAGCGGAAGGAGCTGTTTCTCCTCTACGGTGCTGAAGTGACGTCACGGGGCGCGATGACGCCCGCTAGGGGGCGCGCGCGCGCGTTACCGTGAGAGCGAGCATGACGTCAAAGCCACAAGCGGTGAATGTGTGTGGATTCGGCCTGACCTTACAATCAATTGATATTTTACAGCGTTTAAAGGAAAACCGACTCGATAAATATGATTCACGTGACTTTTGACGCTTGGAGAATAATGAGTTTTTCACACCGACGGCTTTCCTGCTCGAAATGTCAGAGATTTCAGATAATAACAATAGCGCATTTGTCTATAACCTGCGTTTCTTTTAGTATGCTTCATGTCAACTCCAATAAGTGCTATTAGATAATGTGTTTTTCTAGTAAAAGAAATACATTAATAATGAGGATGATGATGCAAAGTAAAAGATTTAAGTTCATTGACATGTATTTACTAAGAAATTATTAGGAAAATATGGTCACACTTTAGTTTAGGGTCCAGTTCTCACTACTAACTACAACTTTAGCCTCAATAAACTCTTAATTGCTGCTTATTAATAGTTATAAGGTGGTTAAGTTAAGTTTAGGGGAAGGATCAAGAATGTAGAATATCATCATGCAGAATAAATCATTAATATGCGCTTAATAAGTACTAATTAACAGCAGATATCATAGTAATATGCAACTCGTTAATAGTGAGATTTGGACCCTAAACTAAAGTGTTACTGAAAACATTTTTAATGGATGTTAAAAATGACATCTTGACAACTAGAGTAAAGGTCTAAAACAAAACAGCTTTAGCTTCATTCATTTTCTTTTATTTGTACACAAATTAAGTAGTTAAATTACAGTAATTAATTGTTGGCCATTGTGATGGTTTGCAAAATGAGAAAAACATATATATTCTAGTTCATAACAAACTTTTCTGTGGCTAAAGTAAATTCATATTTCATCCCATTTGCGACTCTGTGTGAATTGCTACATTTTAATGATCCAAAAAAGGTCAAAACAAAGGACTGGAAATCAAAGTTTGGCCTGTCGAGCGACAGAAACGGCGGACTGTCTCTGTTCACGTGTGTAGTGGTCCAGATCAGGATCATGCAGAATAACTCACATGAGCTTCTTCTTCTGTGTGAATATGTACCAAACACATGTAGCGAGGTTCAGCCGTCAGCAGGGGCTTCGATGGACTTTTCCAGAGAGACGACAGGACAAATCTGCTCTTTATTTCTCCTCACTGGATCCTTTTTGTGGGATGCTTTGAGAGCAGTTTGTCAGAGTTCACCACTGCACAGCAGAAAGTCACATGACTTCTGGTTCATTTGTCAACTAATTTAACTAATGTATGATCCAGTACATCACGTTGCATTGTGGGATACAGCATTTCATAAAGCGTGGTCTGTTGTACGCCGCACATTTTTGAAAATGTAGTAGTTTTGTAAGTGTTATAAGTAGGTTATGATGATATCAGCAATGAAACTGAAGTTTATTCAGTGTGTTGACATCATTTCCAGTGAAACAGGAAGTCAGGGCGGGACATATCAAGTGGCTCATCCCCTTTTTTAGTGTTTAGTTTAGCCCAGCAAAGCCAGCTTGTGACAGCCACAGTTGTATTATAAATGAAGTCTGATTGATTTCATATGGAGCAGTACTACAGTAAAGCAGTGACGTTTACTAATGCTGATGATGTTTGAAGACTGTGTGTTATGTGTGTCTGTGCGGTTTATCATGTCTAACCTTCAGTGGACCAAAACACACCCAACCCTCTCTAAACTCCAGAGACTGCTGTGTTTTAAACACAATGGAGGAGATCAGAATGGCTGATTTGTATTGGTTGAAGAAAGAGACTGTACATTATCCTCTAAATGAGCACTGTTACCTGCTCAGATTTTTGTTCCCTGCCCTTTTGTTATTGTGTTTCTCCCCTTTGCTACTGGTTTCTTCCTGTTTTCCAACTCTTCTCCCATCACGATGGTGCAACGCTGACAGATTTAACCACTGCTAAAAGCCTGGCGCCAAAAAAAAAAAAGAAAAAAGGTACAATTATATTATTTCTCTGAGCTAAACAAGGTTCTGGCTGCTATCCAGTCTCTTTCTGCAAACTGTGAAGTAATTGTCGAAAAATTTACATCAGTGGAGACAACGGTGATAAACACTGATCATTACCTTTCTGAATGAAACTGTGGAAACGCTCCCTAAAGATACCGCCAGCCATTAGGAGAGGATCTCTGTGCTGGGAAAGACTTTAGCAGAGCCGATCCTCCCTGTACGCAAACTACGCAAGTTGTGTAGGGCCCCCGAACCACCAGGGGGCCCCCTTGTTTATCACTATATAAGATAAACATGAGGTAATTTACCAAAATGTGAGTAATTCTTTATAACATGCAAATGTATGTGCGGTGTCTACTAAACATTTGTGGAGTCGTGGAAATATTTTAATAATGATTTATATTCTTCTGGAACAGAAAAAAAGTGCCAAGAACGAAGAAAGTATGTATGTTTGTAACATTTTAATTTCTTATTTAGTCTTAAAGCAATAAATTCATAAGCAAGTCGTAAACCAATAACTCCAGTCAGGTCTCCACCGTGTTTTGTTAGAAATGTCCCATCATGACATGTAACTTCCGGTTTGTGTTGTTACACATCAATAATCAAACGTTCTTATGCGTGGTTTAATTTATATAATCCATAAACATTCCTGTTCAGTATTACAAGCTGTTGTGTGACTCAGGTACTTTAAAAACAATGCCCATTAGTCTAATATTAGCTCATTTAGAAAATTACGGATGCATTTTCATATATTTACGCCACCTTCACTCTGAAAAATGCTGGGTTTTGGGTCAAAATGGACAAACCCAACCGTTGGGTTAAAAATGTAATTAAAAAAAAGTAACCCAATGGTTGGCCCAAATTTGACCCAAATTTAAGTTTTTTTAATTATGTTTTTATCATGCTGTACTTTCGTTAGTAAATCGCATTTAGAAAGCCAATTCTGTGTGTTATAGTTTTTCTGACAGCTAGATGGCGCCAGAGCATGACAATTAAAAAGCCATTTATTTAGCTGTCAACAGCTGGGTTTTGGGTTTTAATTTTACTTATTTATTCTTACTGCCAATTTAACATGTTTTAACGGGTTTCTCTTTACGTTTTTGATAACTTGCAGTTTGTTTCCTTGATGTTTTAATTCCATTAGCTACAGAAAACTGGCAGTGCACCTTGCATATTGAAAACCATTGTATTTATTATGTTTATGGATGTTTATGGAAATTTTTGGGTTTTTAAGAATGCACTGACAGAGGCCCCTTCACATAGTTTTTCTTAAGGCCCCCAGAAGTGTAGGATTGGCACTTAGACTTGAGAGAAGAAACAACTTCAGCTGCTGGAGATGAGTAGCTATCGATGAAGATGGGCTCTGAGATGTACAGGATGAAGAAGGAAGAAACTCAGGATCTGGAGATCAGAGCTCTTGGGAAGATCTCTCCAAAAACCGCTGAGAAGTTACTGCAGGCGGTGGAGTCGGTGCACAGAACTGGGAAGACAAAAGACGGAAGAGGCATAATCATTCAGTTCAGCATGTGTCACTTTCATGATATCGCTCTGATTTCCTGGAGGAAGACCATCTCTGTTTAAAAGAAGACTTGTCACCAGACGAAAGAGCGGCTCGGGCCAAAGATTGGCCTCTGGTTAAGAAATTAAACACAGGGAGGCTCAAATAATGTTTTTTTTTTTTTTCTTTTTTCTCAAGAAACACAGTCTTGTGATACTGACTCAAAGTTTTAGAAATCTCAATGGGGTTTTTCTGCATTTCTCTGTCATGGAACAATCCACTCAGCAGGGGTCGCTATTTTCTTTAGTAAATTGAAAGCAGATATAGTGGAAACATTACATTTATTCTTGGGAATGTAGATGGATTATAATCATTTTAAACATAGACAGTATGAAATTTATTACGTGCAATGTTTATGGGCATAATAACAACTCTTTAAGAAACTTAGTCTCATACTATTAGACCTAAAAAAGCAAATACACAGATGGTTATTTATTGTTAAGAGGAGACTTTAATGAAGCCCACAATGATGGATAGACTCCCTCCAAGAAATATAAAGTCTTTGAGCTGCTGTGTGATGACTGGTGTTTTTACATCCACACAACAGGGATATACTCAGACTAATAAAGCTCTCACTGTAATTCACCAATGGACGTTTGGCTCTTCTCTGCTAATGCAGTTCAGTTTGTCTCAGATACCTCGACTGGTTATATATTCATTCTCTGTCTCTTTAACTGGAAACACAGACAGCTGTAAACAAATTCGGGGGTATTGGAAATTTAACAATTAGCTACTTTCTGATGTATAATTTGAAATTAATTTTAAATTTAAAGTTGGACAGTTGGCAGTGTGTCAAGGTAAAGTGGCTAAATCCAAAATATGCCAAGATATTCTCAGTGACCTCGACTGTCCAAACAAACTCTTAATTCAGAGGAGAAAGAGAATTTATCTAATCTGAGAAACAAAACTGATGCTCTTTATTTAGATTTAGCTAAAGGAGTCTGAAATCTATGGCCAAATGTTTAGAAATGGGAGAGAAAAACACCAGCTGTTTCTTTGCTTTGGAAAAGAGAAATATAAAAAGAAACTCTTTATCAGCATTAAAAATTGACAAAAAAAAAAAAAAAAAAAAACCCCTCTCAAATCAATAAATGTGTATATTCTTTTTATTATAAAGTATAGTTCAAATTATAATGTAATTTATGCTAGATCCTTTATAGAAAAATCAAACCCTACACTGCAGTGATCTGAAGTTTGTGAAATGATCTCTCTTTAGCCGAACTTACTGTGGCAATGCAATCTATGGATAAATCGCCAGGTTCAGACGGCCAACTATTGAGGTTTATGCATACTTTTGTGAAATTATCAAGACATCACTGCTTAGAATGAACAACAAAAGCATTATTAATGAAGAATGATGTACCAAAGACTCGTTTATCCTGATACCAAAACCAGGAAAAGATCCTCTCTCCCTCGACTTACCTGGAGGTCAATCACATTACTAAATATAGATTACAACATTCTATCATTAGTTTTAACAAAAAGATTAAAAACTGGTTTATCTGAAATAATTAATGAAACTCAAAATGGTTTTATGGCTAAAAGACATATAAGCGGCAATATCGGTTCAGTTCAACTTTATTGTTCATTCTGTTTGTCACAGAGAACAGAAATTTGTCTTTGACACTATTGACATAAAACATCCACATTAATGCTTAAAAACACATCACACATTAATAACACAAGCATGCAATATAACAAAATTATGAAACACTATCCCTTTCATTACACATTTCAAATCATCCACACACAAAAAACAACCAGTTCATTAAAAACACTATGATGGCAGCCGTTCTCTGGCATTACTTTAGAAAATAGTGTGATTTCAGATAATCACTGCCATATAAACAGTATTTTAACTAGTTGATCACAGAAGCTCATATTAAAGTCGCTGTGTGTGAACTGAATTTATTTAAGGATAAACTAAATTAGCATCACGTCACTGACCCATGCATGTTCTTTGTGTAGTTTTGTGCAACTACTTTCACAATATCTCGGAAACCACAAAACCTTTCTCTGTATAGGAACTATTTTTGCATTAAAAAAAACCTCAATAATAGGCTACTTGTACCATCTAGTAGCCTAACTTTAAGTTGAGGTCAGGATTTATGTTCAAATAAACAATATCAGCAACAGTTAACATAAAGACAATTTCTGTTATTGTAGTATATGCGTGTGCATAATATAGGCCATTGAAGTTTTACATCTGTGTTTATTGATGCGATTACAGCAAAGTCCCACTAGAGGGCAGCGTTACAGTGTTACAGAGTTCATGTGTGTTTATGTGCTGCATTAAAAGATGACTGAACAGTCACTGTGTTTTTATGGGGAACCTGTGTTTATATAATATCAACTAAGGGAACAGTGCTTATCTTGGTTTAAATAAGTCTGAAATATACTTTTGTGTTGTTGTTGTGTTGATTCTCTCGAGCCGTTCACAGTCGGGAAAGAAACGGAGGAGACAGGAGGACAAGAACAACAAAAACTACTGAACTACTGCTGTAAATCTGCTGTGTTTTTCAAACTGTAAGTACATTCATTGTATTATTTATCAGGTATAATGTCAATCTTAACTGTTTGGTGAATCAAATTTTACAATAGCTAACAAGCGTTTACCAATACTTCATTTTTTTTATTGCTTTGGTGCAATTTTCACAAGCAACTGGTACATTTTCAAAACTCTTAGTACTAATCTCACAACAGATCATCAAAAGTGCACTTTTTTCAAACATTTCAGCATATTTTCAATTGTGTTAGAACAATACACAAAATCACAAAGTATCTTTTCACAACACAAAATAAGTGTTTCATCTATAGAAATGATTCATTAACAGTAACTGCCTTTCATAATGCTATTACTACCAAACTTTTCATTTGCATCCCTTCTCATTTAGTTTAATGGTTTAAAACCCTACGGTCTTGTGGACTTAACGGACAAGCGCACGCAGCGCTCATTGTAAATCCACAAGACCGAAAGTGCTCATGAAGTGTGCCATTTGGGTCAGGGCCTATAGACAGGGCCTTTGGATAAAAGCGTCTGCCAAATGAGTAAATGTAAATGTAAAATGTATAGCGTGCCGTGGGTTTAGTGGGGGGTAATTGAGAATGAATGGGGGAAAGTCACGTGAGAGGAGGCAATGCCTCAATTGCGCTATGATTGGATATGATCGGTTATGATTAGACATGATTGGTTCGTGCGATAAATCCCGCCTCTTGTTTTCGTGCGCGTTCTCGTCGAATCGGCCTGAATGAAGACAGTGATGGCGTTAATGGGAAGACTAATTAAAAAGTACGTAAACAACTGTCACTATATATATTACCGCTTTGTGTCATGTCAAAATCAAACTCGAAATGACCTGAAAACAAAATGAAAATAAATTGACTATTAAAAAGAAAAGCTGAATATTAGTTAATAATAATATAAATAATATATATTGTTTAAATTGTTACTGCCTTTAGTTATTATTTTGGAATAAATGTAAAAATGCGTAAAAACACTAACTTGATGAAATTTATACTTAAATAGAACATAGTGTAAAAATAACAAAATAGAATTGTATTTGGTCTCTCTTTTTATGTAATGTTAACTTAACCAGGAAAATTGTGTGAAAGGGACATAAATGAGGACGTTGCCTCCTCATTTAAAAACAGCACCACACACCAGGTGGGTAAAAACCGGATGTGTGTCAGTATATTCATCCATGAATTTGGTCTTAAAGGGACCGTAGCCTAATTAAATATTTTTCTGCCATTAATATTAATCAAACAACAAAAGATGTTACATAAACGTATACATGGTAAATAAACCTACTGTATCTGAAATCGTATTTGTTGTATTGTCTGTAATTTGTTAATTTCTTTTTTATTTAACAATAATTATATAAAAATAAAAAAATATATATATCATATTACCCACGCCTTGCTCACCCGTCCCGTATTCCACCATGTGAAATCTGGTCACCTTATGTAGGGCTCTGCTTAGGACAAGATAAGAGGGCATGAGTGAAGTACAGCCTTATACTGATGCTCTGTTTTATACACATCTTCAGAGATATGGTGGACATTCATAGGCCTATTAAATTTGCATTATTTTCCTGTTTTTACATCATGAAAATCTATAAGATTTTAGTTATATGTGGGACATATATGACATATAGGATTGAAAATACATCAATAGTATGCAATTTGTATGTGGTTTTTGCAGCATATATGTCCCTTATAATATTCTGTTGAAACATATAAGAATCACAGATGTTTTTAACAAAACTTTTCCATATGGGCAACTACATAGCAAACCAAGAATAAGACACATGGCCCCTTTAAGAATGGTGCGTGGAGTGTGTGGTGGGTTGGTACGTCAGGTAATCACGTAATTATATAGACACAGGTGAGATTTCAGTTTCCTCGTGGCATTGCACTGATATGACCTGGTCGTGTATCTTCCTTACTCTTCTGAAAAGGTATGTTTTGTCGTCTTTAAAGGTTTTTAGAGAATTATAAATTTAGATTATGGGTGTTTGTGGGGAAACTAAGTATGGAAGCAGTTTAGTCTCAGAAATAATTCACGCAAAGAACATGATTCACACATGCGTAGCCAATTTCACATGCATGAAACCTAATTCACGAGCGCAAAATAAAATTAGATCCTCACATTTGCACGTGAATCACCTTGGATTTGTGTGTGTATTTCTGAGACTTCCCTGCCACTGCA
Source organism: Ctenopharyngodon idella (assembly GCF_019924925.1). Classification (NCBI taxonomy): domain Eukaryota; kingdom Metazoa; phylum Chordata; class Actinopteri; order Cypriniformes; family Xenocyprididae; genus Ctenopharyngodon; species Ctenopharyngodon idella. Next base: position 38,030,651 of record NC_067228.1, on the reverse strand, counting down.
TCTGGATCATTCGTACTCTTCAACCAATCAGATTGAAGCTTATTAATCGACCAATCATTATCATGTGAGGGCGTGCCTACCTGGGTGTTACATCATCAGCTGTTGCCCAGTTCAAATCGTGTAGAGAGGTATGTACAGTTTGATTATTTCATCTGTGTTTATTGAAGTAAATGAAGTTAGAGATCAGTTGAAGCTATAGTTTATTAATGATTAACAGATATAAGCAACTGCTGTTGTAATCAGATGTCCCATATTTAGTTCAAAATGAAGAGGAAATGATGCTTGTTTTGTTGTATTTTAGCTGCGGGTACAGAGCCCCTCAGATAGATTGCAAATCAATCATCTGTGTCCAGTGTCCACCCTAGCTCTTGCTCGGCTCTGGCCTCAGCGAGATCAGCTTTCATATTCTTTAAATAGTAAATAGACCAAATTTTATGAGCACTCATTGTTTAGTGATGAAGATATTTGTACTTTGTACAACAGTATGCAGTGTTAAATTATTACACACTTATTGTTTCTCTGCATTTTTCAGGATTAAACACTGTTGGTTTGACATCTGGATATCAGTCACAAACATCTTAATTCATTTTGTTTCTTTATGCTTTTATACTTTGTGTCTTAATATATCCAATATTCATTTACTTATGTTCTGTGCTGTATTGTCATCTCAAGGTTTTTAATTTCACAGGACAATGTTGTGAAGCAATAATTGGTAACACTTTGCAATAAGGTTTCATTTGTTAACATTTTTTAATGTAACAACTAACATTAATTATGAAGTCATACTGATCAGAGATGCAATTAACATTATGCAACTAAGATTACTCAGTAAATTCTTTTCAATTATTTCACCATCACCTCTGGTACTGGGTGCTGACTGCTTAAAATATCAGACCAAAATCTGATATGTCGTGACAGAGAGATGACTGGATTGAACACATCTATACGTGAACATTTCACCTGATGTATTGAAATTATGTTTATCATTTGGCCATAAACATTTATCTACTTTAAAAGAAAAGAAGACTCTGACTGAAACACTACAATCATCCCTGACCGGTCATGCAGTGGAATTGGGGGTCCAGTAGAAAGACCTGTGACTGAAGATCTTGTAGTCCAGCTTCAAACTGTTAGTCAGACAATCTCACAACTATGGAAGAGACATATATTTCTCTGTACTGAATGTTGTGCTCCTTCATACTTGAGATTGCCAGTTCATGATCTTCACATGTAACAGGTATAATATAATTAATCATGGTCATTTTATACAGATTTTGTTTCCAAAGGATTCAGAAACTTTCAAATTAATAAATCATATTCATCAACTGAAGAATAATGTCTTTGAATCTTTTAATTCTGACATAAAACAAGAACTTTTAATAATGCATAGAAGGGCTTTATTCCTTGAGTGTGTATACAGTGGGTACGGAAAGTATTCAGACCCCCTTAAATTTTTCACTCTTTGTTATATTGCAGACACAGAATTGTTGACATTTTTGCAGATTTATTAAAAAAGAAAAACTGAAATATCACATGGTCCTAAGTATTCAGACCCTTTGCTGTGACACTCATATATTTAACTCAGGTGCTATCCATTTCTTCTGATCATCCTTGAGATGGTTCTACACCTTCATTTGAGTCCAGCTGTGTTTGATTATACTGATTGGACTTGATTAGGAAAGCCACACACCTGTCTATATAAGACCTTACAGCTCACAGTGCATGTCAGAGCAAATGAGAATCATGAGGTCAAAGGAACTGCCTGAAGAGCTCAGAGACAGAATTGTGGCAAGGCACAGATCTGGCCAAGGTTACAAAAACATTTCTGCTGCACTTAAGGTTCCTAAGAGCACAGTGGCCTCCATAATCCTTAAATGGAAGACGTTTGGGACGACCAGAACCCTTCCTAGAGCTGGCCGTCCGGCCAAACTGAGCTATCGGGGGAGAAGAGCCTTGGTGAGAGAGGTAAAGAAGAACCCAAAGATCACTGTGGCTGAGCTCCAGAGATGCAGTCGGGAGATGGGAGAAAGTTGTAGAAAGTCAACCATCACTGCAGCCCTCCACCAGTCGGGGCTTTATGGCAGAGTGGCCCGACGGAAGCCTCTCCTCGGTGCAAGACACATGAAAAAACACCTGAAGGACTCCAAGATGGTGAGAAATAAGATTCTCTGGTCTGATGAGACCAAGATAGAACTTTTTGGCCTTAATTCTAAGCGGTATGTGTGGAGAAAACCAGGCACTGCTCATCACCTGTCCAATACAGTCCCAACAGTGAAGCATGGTGGTGGCAGCATCATGCTGTGGGGGTGTTTTTCAGCTGCAGGGACAGGACGACTGGTTGCAATCGAGGGAAAGATGAATGCGGCCAAGTACAGGGATATCCTGGACCAAAACCTTCTCCAGAGTGCTCAGGACCTCAGACTGGGCCGAAGGTTTACCTTCCAACAAGACAATGACCCTAAGCACACAGCTAAAATAACGAAGGAGTGGCTTCACAACAACTCCGTGACTGTTCTTGAATGGCCCAGCCAGAGCCCTGACTTAAACCCAATTGAGCATCTCTGGAGAGACCTAAAAATGGCTGTCCACCAACGTTTACCATCCAACCTGAAAGAACTGGAGAGGATCTGCAAGGAGGAATGGCAAAGGATCCCCAAATCCAGGTGTGAAAAACTTGTTTCATCTTTTCCAAAAAGACTCATGGCTGTATTAGATCAAAAGGGTGCTTCTACTAAATACTGAGCAAAGGGTCTGAATACTTAGGACCATGTGATATTTCAGTTTTTCTTTTTTAATAAATCTGCAAAAATGTCAACAATTCTGTGTTTTTCTGTCAATATGGGGTGCTGTGTGTACATTAATGAGGAAAAAAATGAACTTAAATGATTTTAGCAAATGGCTGCAATATAACAAAGAGTGAAAAATTTAAGGGGGTCTGAATACTTTCCGTACCCACTGTAACCCTTTATGCCCCCAAATAGAAACTGTATGAAATGTATGTATGCATGTATATTATAGTAGAACCTTGAAAAAGTAAACTTTAAGAAATAAGCAGCTTTATTGAGCATTTGTGCCCGAGACACTTACAAAAATGATTTACAAAAATCAAATTTACATTTATACATTTGGCAGATGCTTTTATACAAAGTGACTTGCATTACTTTTATTACAGGGATGATCCCTGTGGAGTAACCTGGAGTAAAGTGTCTTGATCAAGGACACACTGGTGGTGATGACTGGAGATCGAACCATCAACTTTCTGCTTACCAGCTCAGTGGTTTAATCCATTGCAGTACAAAAGTAATAAAGCTACAACAGATGGCAGTAGTACCAAACATACAATTGGCAGATACCCAAGCGCATAGAGCTAGAACAAGAAAGTAATAGAGAGCTAAGCACATGTGAAAGTTCGGTGCTGAAGAAATAAAGAGGCTACATGCCAGTTCATTAATTATTTTTCAGAGTGTTTATTTAATGAACACCACAACGAGTAGGTTTTCATTCAGACTTATTCAATTACATTTTCACAATTTTACAATTTGTAATTTTTTTTTTTTTTTTTTTTTACAAGAAATATGAAGAATACAAATTATTTCAGGAAAATAAAATATTTGCCATATACAAATCATATAGGATATGTGTACATTATTCTTCTATTACATCATATTGATATTCATATACTGGCATTAAATGCCACAGTTTAATGGGTAAATGAATTTATCACAGAGAGAAATTCAACACACACACGCACTGTTAGGCTTTTATTTGAGCACGTAACATGAAACTATCTATGGAATGTGTGGTAGCTGCTGTCTCGCTTCGTCCGACGAAGCTTCTTTCACAGGATTTTGGCTGCTTTATTTTTTACTAAACATCAGATGCCGCTGTTTTCGAGACTCTCGAAGCTTTGAATCTTTTCCCGGAACAATGAGGGGAAAGCCTCAGTACTTCAGCCTGCAACCTTTAGCCAAAAAAGCGTAACGGCTAATGCTAACGCTCCGGCTGTGTCGGTACGCAGGGAAGGAGACCATTACACGATAGGCTGAGAGGTGTCGCACGTGATTAAGTTAGCCGTTACACTTTCTCCAATGGTAAGAGATACAGACCCTCTTATCTCCCTATTATATACAATCTCTGGCCACACTCCTGTTGATTGCAGGAACGATTTCACAGTCAGACGAGATCTCACGGAGACTCGCGAGATCAAACGTGACTTGAGAAGAAAAACAAATGGAGGACAATCGATGTTGTCAGCTGGCTTTCCTGCCACACGTTCTGCTTTACAGTGAAAAACAAAATAGAAGAAAAAGAATATGAGTGATCTTCTTTTTCAATATTCCACTTTCGTGGCATGTTAGTGGCTGCCAATTTTCAGCTAAAGAAGCAAGCAACATCCGGTAGGTGACGCTTGCTCACTGTACTTGGCTATAGCGGGTATCACGTCACAGGCAACCTGATCAAGAGTCGTATATATCAAACATGTTTGATTTTTTGCTATGCGTGCACCTGTACAGGCTGCCAAATCTATCTGTACAACAGCAGTGTTCACTGGCTCACTCTCAGCTCTGTTTCTTACTCTTCGTGTTTACAGTATTGTTCAAGATTCGACAGAGCTCTCTGAAATTAATCAACCAGCCGACGAGAGGAAAACAGAAGAAATCAAATCAGGAATCATTGATGTCACGATCACCGTCTGTTCCTGTCAGTTCCTGGACTCCATTTCCCATTATCCTCTCTGCCAATCACATGCACACTCCACACCAATCACCTGTTGCCACATACAGCTTAGCACACTACCTGGACTATAAAGGACTTACACACACACCACCTCATTGCGAAGTCTTGATTTGCCCCGGTGATCATCTCTGAGCGTTTTCTTGTGGACTGTTTACTCTGTTTCCGTTGGACTGTTTATTCGTTGTGATTCTCTGCTGCCTGCCCTGAACCTTGCCTGTGTACTGGACTGTGATTCCTTGCTGCCTGCCCTGATCTCCGCCCGTGACCCAATACTGTTTGTCTGCCGCCTGCCTCGACCCTTGCCTGTCCCTGTTTATGTTCTTGCCTTTGCCCCTGTCTGCCTTGGTGTTTATTCTAAATAAAGCTGCAAATGGATCCCCGCTCTGCCGACCCCTCATTACAATTGAAAAGAAAACTGTGTGATCAAGTCAAATTCAAGTTTTGCATATCTGTCATTTGAGCGGTCATTGTGACATTGAAAATCAGGAAATAATCAGAGGCGAGAATACTGACTGTAGATGAGTTTATTTGAGCTGATGTTCCGTTTCACATGTTTATCTGATGGTTTTGATCAAACACAAGATATTTTATACCCAACCTTCACTTCAGCTTTTCTAAGAATAAACCAGATTTCATTCTGAGACACAAACAATATTATTCTGAAGAGCTGCTGCTCACAGATTCACATTCAACCAGTTATTGTTAGTGAAAACATAAAGAGATGTAACCACACCAGATATACAAAGAGATTTATAAAACACACTTAACATCTTAAGGCCTGGTTTCACAGACAGGGCTTAGCCTAAGCCAGGATTAGACCTTAGTTTATTTAGGGCATTTAAGTAGCTTTTATAAACGTTCACTAGAAACAACATTACTGGTGTTCATCTTGAGTCAAAACGATGACACTGACATATTTTGAGATATGCCAGTACAAGTTGCTTTCAGTTAAACAGCTCAAACATGCATTTTAGTCAAGGACTAGCTTAAGCCTTGTCTGTGAAACCGGGGGAATGAATATGAAACATTAATGTTAAAACATTTTAAAAAGATTACATTATGCCATGATGATTCAAATTTAGCAGTTAGCAGATTCACTCAGAACTTACTAAAACAAATACAAGTAAATAAGAGAAATAATGAAGAATGAAAGCAGTGAATGTAAGTAAACACACAAACATTCACTCTTAATATCTGCTGCAGATGAAGTTGAGTTTGCGAGTTTCAGGAAGGCTGATCCAGCGCTGATCTCCTCCAGACTGAACTGCTCCTTTTCTCTTCTCGAGGCGGCACTCTTCCGGTGTCGTTCCGTTCCATGGAGCCCAGTTCTGATAGTACACGATGTCTCCGCTGACCCAGATCCACATGTTCAGGCTGCAGCAGTTGTGTAAACCCAACCACACCGCCTCAGTAGACGCCTGTTTAACCACATTCATCACACGACGCTGAATCTCTTCTGAATGAACCGAGACCAAATCCATATGATTCTGTCTGCAGTATCTCAGAGCTTCAGGCCACGTCAGATTCTCTTTGATCAGGATCAGTTTATCTGGACACAAAACAAACCACAAGCAGAAACTAGAGAGAGACTGATCAAAAACAACATGCAGAACAAACACTGTGGAGGAATTTGTCATGTCAGACATGTAGTGTGAACTTTAAGATATCTAGAGGTGATGGATGGATTGTGTGTGTTTTGTGAGGATCTGCTCACCTTCATGACACACAAAAGGATATTGGTGGTTGCAATAGTAGTCATACCATTTTTCCTGTGTGTTCGGATAGAGTATTGCACAGTTTTGATTACCTCCCAAATTATTAGGTTGACCAGAATTCCAGTATCTGAATGAGGAGTTACTCTGATCTGACCACTGCCATGAGTCTCTGAACAGACCGATCCAGACATCACCAGATATGTGACTATCATTGATGAACTTCTGAAGCTGTTGATTCTCATTCTGGTTCCTCACACTGACCAGATCAATGTGATTCTGTCTGCAGTAACTCTGAGCATCTCTCCAATTCTTCGTTTGATTGATAAAGACGAGTCCTCTGTTCGCTTTAAGAACAACAAATGGAAACAGATTCATGAATCAGTTTGTTCATTATTCTCACACTGCTTTATGGTTTGGATGTAAACAGGAGCAGCGATGGAAGCATCATAAACATGTGTCGACTGATTTTGCTCATACAACATTAAGTAACATTTGTGAATTTCCATGATCATTTTAATACAACTTTTTATTTCCACATTGTTTCCTCACACATTTCTCTAGAAAACTGGATTCAGACACAAAGAGCTGAATGAGAGAATCTTCAAACAGATGGAGATGTTACACTGCATATTAATATGTTCATTAACTAGTTCTTAGAAATATGTCAGTAAAAATTCATTCAAAATGTTGGATTTTAGACTAATAATATATACAATTGAATATTGTTGCAATATTAATGATAATGTTAGTTTCCCTTTCGAAAGGGAACTTGCACTGCGTCCTAGAACGCAAATGGGGAACGCCCTCGTGTGACCGGTGTCTGAAACAATCTGTCAAATCACGACAATCCTATTGGTCGGCGACAGCCTATGACGTAATACAGGTATAACCAGGAAGTATAAAAGGGGCACCTGGAGAACATGTCATCCTCTTTTCGTCTTCAGGGACTGTTTGTCTGTAGCGATCTGTTCAAGGTAAGACAATTTATCATGGCTGAGAAACGTTTCAAGCATTGTGCTGATCCATGTCCTTGACACCGGAGGATACACACAACTTGTGCGTTCATTGCCTGGGCGAAGAGCATGCACGCTCTGTTCTCGAGGGATCAGATGTACATGCATTGCAAGCGTCTTCCCATTAGGACGCTCCGCTCTCGTCTGTCCATCTTCTTGAGAGAGGAAGGACAGACATCTGTGCCTGGCGGCTAGGGCCCCTCTTGTGCTGAGGTAGAGAGGCGGCTTAAGTCATGGGGTTCACAGGTGGAGCTCGCCGCTTTGAGAAGGGTGTCACTGTCTCTCGCGATTCGGCAGCTCGCCTGCTCAACGAGGATGCTATTTCTCTTGCATCCTCTGGTTCAGCAGATAGTGCTCTTTTGGCTCCTTGCAAAGATGAAGAGCAGTCGATGGCCGAGTTTGGCAGTGAAAGTGTTAGATCTGAGCCATCTCGGCCATCCTGTCCCGCGTATGAGGAGCTGCTCGACGTGATGGGGCACGCTTCAGATAGATTAAAGCTGTCGTGGGAGCTCGTTCAGGAAGAGACTGTTCGTGGTAGATTGGACAAACGTTATCTTTCTAGCCACCGTTGCGCAGCCCCGGTGAGCCTTCCATTCCTTCCCGATCTCCATTCTGAGATCGAGAAAGCATGGAAGAACCCTTATTCAGCCTGCATCCATCGACATTGGGCATGCGAATTATACCAATGTTGAAGGGTTGCATGAGCATGGATATGTGGCGATGCCTCCTATTGATGAGACATTTGTGAATTATCTGGGCGCGCTCAGCAGCTTTTAAATCTTGCATACCGCGCCGGTCTGAATCCACGCCCAGACAGCCGGGGGGACCTGGCCCGTCCTGGTCTGAGGACCATAGACAGGGCCAGAAATCTAGCGTCGCCGCTCGGGCCCCTCCTCCTCTGAGGAGCAGTTCACAGAGAAGGCGAGAATCTAGGAGCAAGAAGCAGGATCTCAGGGAAGTTATACAGCACAGGCGTTCTGAACGCCAGTAAGTATTTCTTCCCTTTCTGAGGGTTTGCACACTCCACCCTCCACCCTCGTCTGTGGGGACGAAGGGTATAGAGGGACAGAAGAAGAGGTTCTTCTGTCCCTCTATACCCTTCGTCCCCACAGGCGCTTCTACATCGGTCCTGAGGCTGGCTAGCAGGCCCTCCCATCTTCCCTTTTTGCAAGGCAAGTTTGTGGCCTCCTCCTTTTCGGCCTAGGAGAACGTTGCTCCTCTTAATATTAGAGTAGATGCGATATGCTGAGCCTCAGTTCCTTTTGGTGTGTGGCATAAATTAGACACCTAGGTGGTTTAGGTTCTGCTTTCTGAACCTCCCTTTGGATGTCTTGAGTGTTGTTGGCTTCTTTTCTTTCTGAGAGTTGAATACGATATGTTGAAGCCTTCGCTCTTTAGAGCTAGTTGTAACCTTCCCTCCAGCCATGTTTTGAGCTCCTTGATGTTATCAAGTCACTGGTCAGAATTGAGGGCCTCTATACTGTTATTTAGGCCTCTTTTTTCGCCTGAGCTCTTTAAAAAAAAAAAAAAAAAAAAAAGGCTTTGTTCAGGTCTGCACCCTTGAGTCCTAACTTGGGTTTTTCGCTTACTCTTAGCTCTTTTGCCCCGATATGCCTCCCGCCACTACGGCTTAGGTTGAGCACATTTGGTACTCCCTTCCTTCGTGTTTGGTTGAGTATGCTTTATGCTCTTTAGCCAGGCTGCATGGTTTACTCCCCTTGCTTTTAGGGTTAAAGCTATTTGCTGAGTATATAGCCAGTGTTGGCAATGCCAACGAGTATTCCAAGCTTGCTTAGCCCCGGTGGCTTTTTTCTCTCGAGTCGACTGCCTTTTAGCGCCGGCCTTTTTTCAGGCTGCCTCTGTGGTAGGTTCTGGTTGGTTCTTTGCCCCAGGGTGGACCCCTTCTTTCTGTGTTGGTCCTCATACAGACTTCCCGTTGTGTTGTATGAGCCAGGCTCTTAGCTCTTTATTCAGGCTAATTTTAGATGCTGGTTCTCTTGTCTGTGCTTAGTTGTAGGCTCCCTTCTGAGCCTCCCAGCCGTCTGCTTAGCTTGGTCTTACTCATCTTGGTTGGGTCTGTTTACTCCCCTCTAGTAGGGTTCTTTTTTCGGAGTTCTGCACTCCCGAGCTTTGATCACTGGTAGAAGGCTTCTCAGCCTCCTGGGAAGGTCAGTTTTTGTCTAGGCTGTAGTTTCTACCATTTTGGACCTTGCTCCCTGAGTTCGGTCTAGGGTTAGTTAGAAGTTTGGTGTCTACTCCCCTTAGACCAGCTTCTGTTGAAGCTAGTAGCCCCTTGGGGTCTATGTAGAATAGTCAGCCTCCAGAATGTTCTTTTTAGCATTCTGTAGATCCAAGGTTGAGCAGTTTACTCCCCTCGATTTGAGGGTTGGGAAGCACTTTGCTGAGTTCTGCTCCCTGGGATGCCTGTCTCTTTCCGGTGAGGAGTGGTTTCTGCCTTTCTGCAGTCCCTCTCATTTGGCTGCCCTTTTGGGGTTTTAAAGTAAGGGACTCTGTTCCATGAACAGACAGGTTGCTGGCAGACTAGGCCTCTTTTTGGGCTAGGTTGGCCTCCCTGGTGGCTCCAGGGGTTGATGCTTGTCCCCCTGAAAGTGACTGGCCAGAGCTCTACTCGAGCTTTCTCGCCTGACTCCCTTTAAGGAACCTCTTCTGCCAGATGTTGCCTTGAGCAGCCTTGGTGAGTCATGCCCTCTTTATCAGAGGGCTCCCTCCTTTGAGGCTTCAGCTCGGCTTTGGCCATAGGGAGTATTGCCACCGACAGCCTTGTGTGACCAGAAGGAGTTGAGTGCTTGGCTTTTTTTTAAAGCCTTGTTTCTCAGCCATTTGGCATGCACTCCTCTCGGCATGGCGGCGTGGGTATTTCGTTCCCCATTTGCGTTCTAGGACGCAGTGCGAGTTCCATTTCAAAAGGGAACGTCTCGGGTTACGACTGTAACCCTGGTTCCCTGAGAACAGGGAACGAGACACTGTGTCTCGTTGCCATGCCTCAATTATGCCTGCTGTCAGTCCCTTCAGGCGAAAAGCGGATGACATGTTCTCCAGGTGCCCCTTTTATACTTCCTGGTTACACCTGTATTATGTATTTGACAGATTGTTTCAGACACTGGTCGCGAGAGGGCGTTCCCCATTCTAGAACGCAGTGTCTCGTTCCCTGTTCTCAGGGAAGCAGGGTTACAGTCGAAATCCGAGACGGTTTGTCTTGTTTCGGGTCTGAATGTCTTTTACATTGTAATGGACAATGTGTCTATGTGAGTTCACACAAACTTAATCTAAGAATGATGTTCTTATGAGTTTGTGTTGAGATTTTTGTTCTTTGTTCTCAGGACAAGAATTTTGTCCATAAATATCAAGATGGGGCAAGTTGCTGTATGTCGTTATGTTGACATTTTATGCATTTCATTAATTCATTACAATTTATGTTGGTCAAAACAATGGTTTGATATTTTTGAATTCATAATTTACAGTATAAAATTTTCTATACAGAAGTTGAAAGTGGTTAAATATCCACAGTCTCCCCTATATTTATGAACAGATTAAAAAGAACAACATTTAACATTGGATTAAAATTTTGTACATTATACGTGTATCTTTTTATAAATTCATGTTTGTTGTTATTGTAGGGAGCTGAACTCACTGTTGTTAGATGAAATGCAGATGAAAGTCAGGCTGTTATTGCATGGATAATCATGCCATTGTCCATTTCTCATCATAGCACACTCATCTCTGCCTTCAGGTTCTCCAGGTCTCCAGTTCAAATAGAGCGCAGAATCACCTGAAGACCACTGCCATTTATCAACACCCGTCCTCTGCAGCCCAATCCAGACACCTCCATCATTCACACTCTTCTTCAGCTCGATCATGTCGTTCATGTTGTCAACGGTGGCCAGATCTGTGTAATTCTCTCTGCAGTATCTCTGAGCTTCAGTCCAGTTCTTCATCACGTTTATAAAGTGATACTGACGCTGAACACATTCAGATACGGAGCAGAGAGCTGTGAAAGAGAGGGTTTGATTTAATGCTTTTCATAACAGAGTCAAACCTGATGAAACTATAAACCATAAATAAAACAACAAACACTCACCAATGAGAAGAAGAATGAAATAGAGAGTTTGGTCCATTTCTGAGGAAGAAATGTGAGAATGGAGAGTAGGTGTAATAAAAGTTAAACATAAAAGTATGAAAAAATATACTAATTTAGCAGCATAACTCGATTCACGATCATTAAGACCATATTAACATCTCAAAGTCTAATTGTGGTTAAAGAAAGTAGTTGTTCTTACTTTAGAAGTCGTGTGTTTCTGTCCTGAGTCTGATGTTTCTGTCCGTCTTTAAACAAAGTGATTATTATATCTGCTCTCATTCAGTACATCACATCATTTGTTTATTTCACTCTTAAAAAAAAAAAAAATCAAAGATGTCCACATCTTTTCTCTGTTTTATGTTGCTGTAATTCTTTGGAAGTGTGTTAATTTGAATGTGCTAGAGAGTCTGTACGTATATTGTATTTCCATAGCGGCTTCACAGGAAAAATCCACCTCAGAATTTGCATTTTATTTTTACTTATCATTTGTTTCCATGTTCTTTCAGCTTTGTTACTGTCAGTGACTGATAGCATGTTTCTGCACAACAAAACACAATATTGAAGATGCACTCTGTGTCTACATTAACACAATATCTCTTCATTGTGTCATGAGTGCTGTATGAAGAAAATATAATGGCCAACAAACAAAATGTGCAAAGAAAAAAAAAGACTATAGCAACAACATATCAGCTCTTTAATAATGGAAATCAGCAACACAGAGAACATCTTAATTTTTTCTATGTACACAGTGCCGTCGCTCCCTCCTGATGTGACGTCACTAGAGTAAAAGATTCTTTCATTTGATTTCAGTGATATTTTAACCTCTTTCTCTCTTAAACCTCTTTCTCTTTAATTTCTTTCTCTGTCTTTTCTGCCAGTGTTCACTGATTGACATGTAGACGACGACATTTGTAGATGATGTTTAAACAGTGAATTCAGCTTTCACATTTATGGCATTTATAAAACACTATAATGACTACAAAGTTGTAATAAATGACATCTAATCTACGATGTAAAGTAGTGACATTACGTTTCCTGTTTAGTCTTGCTACTAGGGCTGTAGTCAAGTCGAGTCCAAGTCAAGTCCGAGTCCAAATGAGACAGTCAAGACAGAGACAGAAAAAAAAGAATCCTCTTCAAGACCACGTACATAACCATTGATCATTTATGTGATGCGAGAGACAGCATATCTTCTATTCTAAGATAATCATTTTGCATTATTATTTGTAATTATCAAAAAGCATGTGCAGAGTAGCAACACTGTAGGATCAAATAAGGCCATTTTATTTACTTTAGGTTTAGCAATTTCACTAAAGTCACAAACAGCTGAAGTGCAACTTCACATTTTCAGACTTTTTTATTATATTGCAACAATCACATTTTGGGCTATACCAAAGGAAAAATGTAAAAAAATAACAAGCAGTACAGGTGTCACTAAATAAAAAAAAAAATGACATGTTCCCATTCTTTAACTCATTACTTGTCCTAAAGAATCCGTTGTAGGCGTACAAAGTAACTAAAACAATAAACCAGTGGGGTTTTTGCAATGACGATGACTTGCGATAAATAAACTAATAATTAAGTGTGCATATTAGCTGCCTGCTTGTTTTTAAATTCACTTCGGCTGTGGTTCCCAAACATTTTACAGTCGCATACCCCCTCAGGTATTTAACATTCGTCTGCATGCTCTTCCACTTACACTGCTGCAGTCACACCTTTTCCATTAAGGGACAATATTTTCCCCCTTAAACTGATTGTGCATTAAAGTGCTTTTTTTTGTCACTGTCTTAATGAGTGAGTCATTCATTCAGTAACGAAGCAAGTGGCAGTATTTTTGAAAGGGTAATTGCATCATTGACTCTCATGGTTTTTTCACAGCCACAGATTTGTTCACAAAACATCAATATGAGTCGCAGTTCTGCTGTGGCTTTCGTTGGAACTAGAGATGCGCCGATTGCAATTTTGTTGGCCGATTTCCGATTTTTTGATAGTGTGATCTGCCAATACCTATTTTTGCCGATTCCAATTTTCTTTCTAAGAACTTTAATTGACAGCATATACAAACAAAAATCTACTTTTCTTCAACGCAAAGTTTTATTTTCATAAAAAAAAAAAAGAGTAAAACTCAGTAATAAAATAAGAACAAATAAAAAAAATTGCAAACAACAGCACAAATAAATGCAATAAAATAGAGAGCTATAAAACTAAATTTTTCAGGTTAAGTAGGTTTTTATTCAGGTAAGAAATACTACAGAAATGAAAGTAATCAAATGTAAAATAACACATCCAGTGTTATTTTACATTGGTTAACTTAATTTCTGTATTCTTTATTGTAAATATTAAATACAAATTTATTCTTACCATTAAAGTTATAAGACGTATTCAGTCAAGAGCAGAAAGTGATTTTCTTTGTCTTTTGTTCTTTAAATAACATGACAGACAGCAGCAGGAATATTGGACTGCTGTCCCTTTAAGAGTTTATGAACGGACCCAATACTGTTACACAACATGCGTTCTCTTTCTTAGCTATTTAACGATCCAAAACTGACTGTGTTTATCTGAATAATCGCCAAGATGGGCATTTTGACATAATTTTGTATGTATTTTAATCGCAGTAAGTCACTCATTTTGGTACTGTTGTGACTCTGTTTGACTTCTGTCTCTGTTTGAGACTGAGCGTGGCTTGTTCGCTCCACTAATATAGATCAGTGGTGCGCTCGCTTTTGGTGTGAGCGTGAAACCTGCGGGAACCGGAGCGAATGAGACGAGTGAGAGAGAGAAGGCGAGTACTACAGCACTACTTGCTACATCTTGCTGTCTTCATCTTTCTATCACTGTGATAAATTAACCAATCAGAGGCTTCTAGAGGAATGTGCCGCCCATTTGGAGCTTTAGCCCCGCCTACTCACAGCTTGAAGAATCTGAGGTTAGATGAGAGCAGAAGAACATGACGAGGCAATACAGCAATATTTGCCAACTGTTTATGATAAAAACGTTAAAAGACAGATGAATGATGATCCAGCGATGCAAACTACTATGGGCCTTCTCAGATTTGAATGCCATTTATGTTATTCATCAGACAATGTACACAGATCAGGCATAACATTATGAGCACTGACAAGTGAAATAAATAACACTGATGTAACGTCTGCAGCGTTGTCTCAAATAAAGAGAGATGAGGATCTAAATGCAAACAGTTGATTCCTCAAGAAAACAGTCACAATGATACAAACTTGGTTCCAGACAAGACGAAGTAATCCACACATAGGCAAGACATGAATCCAGGCAAGGAAGTGAATAATCCAAGCAGACAAACCATAAATCTAGACAAGGGAATAACATAAACTCCAAGGCAGACAAGGCATGAACACCATGATGAGACATATGTTGAAGAACTCAAACAATAACCGACAAACGCTGACTAAAACAGGGACCTGTTTATACAGAGAAAGACTAACGAGGTAACAAGGGGAGGGGATAATCGTCAAGGCAACTAACAAGGGTGACCATAGTAACAAACAAGGGAGTGAGAGCAAGCACAAGGTGAAACAAGACATGACAAGACAATACATTTCAACATAAAAGTCCCGAACGCAGACACACACATGCTGAGTTCTTTACAACTGATTATCTCTTCATCACGGCACCTGTTAGTTGGTGGTCAGTATCTATCAAAAGTGGTCCATGAAAGGAACAATGGTGAACCGGTGACAGGGTCATGGGTGGCTCATTTATGCACGTGGGGAGCAAAGGCTGGCCCGTGTGATCCGATCCAACAGACGAGCTACTGTAGCTCACATTGGTCAAGGTATCAGAATACACAGTGCATCGCAGTTTGTTGAGTATGGGGCTGCATAGATGCAGACCAGTCAGGGTGCCCATGCTGACCCCTGTCCACCGCCGAAAGAGCCAACAGTGGGCACGTGAGCATCAGGCACCAGGATGCACTATGGGAAGAAGGCAAGCCGGCGGAGGCAGTGTAATGCTTTGGGCAATGTTCTGCTGGGAAACCTTGGGTCCTGCCATCCATGCGGATGTTACTTTGACACGTACCACCTACCTAAGCATTGTTGCAGACCATGTACACCCTTTCATGGAAACGGTATTCCCTGGTGGCTGTGGCCTCTTTCAGCAGGATAATGTGCCCTGCCACAAAAATGGTTCAGGAATGCTTTGAGGAGCACAACAACAAGTTTGAGGTGTTGACTTGACCTCCAAATTCCCCAGATCTCAATCCAATCGAGCATCTGTGGGATGTGCTGAACAAACAAGTCCGATCCATAGAGGCTCCACCTCACAACTTACAGAACTTAAAGGATCTGCTGCTAACATCTTGGTCCAGATACCACAGCACACCTTCAGGGGTCTAGTGGAGTCCATGCCTCGATGGGTCAGGGCTGTTTTGGCAGCAAAAGGGGGAGCTCTGTTCCATAAGATGACAGGAGTTAGTGAGTTGGAGCTCACTACAGATTACTTATGGCTTAGTAATAGTGTGCTTCACCTTTTAGGCAAGCACCACTAATTACTTAGACAATTAAGATTATAATTTATTCATGCCACAGTGCATGCTGGGTGCAATCACACTAAGCAACAGTATGTCCAAAAGCTCCACTGAGCAGTCAGAATTAAAGTTTTTATGACATTTTTTTTGACGTCTTCTGTACGTCCGATATAGACGTTCATGGAACCTCTGTACAAAGTTTAAAAAAAAAAAAAAAAAAACCTTTTGGATATCCATCCATAGGCAGTAATACACACATTTAGACAGCTTAGCATCTGTAATTCACACATCTTTGGATTGTGAGGGAAACCAGATCTGAAGGAAAGACTTTCTGGCTCAGCTGGGACCTTCTTTTTGTGAGGAGACAGTGTTTCCCACTGAGCCACTTGTGCTGCCCTTAGATACATATATAAAATACTCATACTTGTAGAATAATTATATTTAAAAATTGTACAAAAATAAAATCAAAACATTTACAGGTACAAAACTATGATTGAACAGATGCTGAAATGTAAAGCATACACAGCAAAATTCTCAGTGAACACTGCTCAGTGTTTATATGAGTCCAATCTCCACGATGTGAAAAAAAAAAAAAAAAAAAAAAAACCTGAAACATTGTTTCTGTAACACGTTGTTGAAAACAAGGAGGAAGCAGGATCTAAATGCAGCAGTAGGTATTTAATGAACAAAATTACAGGATCAATGAAACAGAACAACGTAAGTGTAACAAAGAACAAACAACTGAAGTGACAGAAACACAGGGCTTAAATACACAAATACTAATCAAAGTAGCAAGACATCTGACATGACTAACGAGGGAACTGATGAAAAACAGGTGATAGGAATCAAACAATCAGACACACTGGGAAACTGGGTCAAATTAACGGGAACACAGGCAAACATGAGCTGAAACCAATGAAAACAAGTTACAAGGCTAAAACAAGACATGAACACCATGAAAACTAAACTAGAAACACAACAACAGAAATAAACTGTGACAGTTAATGAGATAATTAAGTGATAAAATAACTGATGATTGAGCATTTGGTAAAATCAACTGCAAGTAAAAGACATTTAATATCTGAAGATCTCAGCAGAGAAAGATTTAACAACTCCACAAACAGCATTACCAGATTCACTTATTACTAATCAGACTGACTTTATTTCTGTCAGATGTCTTATGAAGTTATTACTGAGAATTATCAGAGGTTTAGATGTTGTTTCATTTGAAGTCACCATTATGATGATCAGTGTTTGCTTTAGTTGGGATCTTGGCCCTCGTCCTTCTTGTGTTAACTTTCCTTTGGCCACTGTAACTGTGTGTTTGTAAAACACATTTGTTGTGGCAAAGAAAGCTAAAGTGACATCAGATGTTATCAGCTCCTTGTTGATGTAACTGGTGGCACGTGATGCCCAGCGTGATGAGCGGCCAGTGACACCAGTTATGAAAATCTTTGTGGTTGTGGTTGTTGGAAAAAGACACGGTACAGCGGGCAGCAGTTTCACTGGATCTTTTAATCTGATAGAAAAAACAAATAAGCAGCCACACAGATGAAATTGCCCTTATTGTGCTCTATAAAACAAATGTGTTGTACATTTATCACCATGTGCTCACTTCCACATATTAGACAAAAATATAACTCAAAACGTTTAAAATGACAAAAATAATCACACAGATAAGTAAAATAACATTATACACAAAGTTTGAGTGAAACGTCTCGGTTACAAAGGTAACCCTCCTTCCCTGAAGGAAGGAACGGTGAAGTATGTTGAACGTTACCAACTGAATGGGAAATATAGATATAAAAACAATAATTAAAGACCCCCTATAGTCAATTATTTTATCCCTTAAAACTCATCTTTGATCACCAAAATGACATATTTAAACATTTTTCCAGTGAAAAAAATGTCTTCATGCCTTAAAATAGCTTGAATGTAACTCTACACCCTTGCCTCATTTAATATACACGGATCAATGAATATGCAAATTAGCCCCGCCTCCACTCGCTCACGGCAGCTCAGAGAGTCTACTGTTGCTACAGTGATGAGCAATTTGTTGTTTGTGTTGTGGATATTTAAGAAAAAAGCTTGCTTCCCTTCGTATATTCAGTTTAACAGCTGTGTAACTGAACTGCTCACATATTTTTTGATGCTTAAATTGTGTTTTAAATTATGAATTGGTAAAACGGCTTTGCAAAACAGTCTGAATCCACTTGCATTCGTTTGGACGAGACGTTTGCAAACTATCTCGTCACAGGGCAGGCGCCGAAGCTGAAAGCTCCGGTCCTGCCTTCAAAGCCCCTTAAAGTGACCTCTCGCTTGAATGGCAGGGCATATGCAGCAGCGGGGTCAGGCTGGTGCAGCCTTACACACCATGGCGGTGTTACAGGCCTACCTGGCTGATTTGCTGAAGGATCTGGATCAGGGGCAGGGTCTGTCCCCAGAGGCGACAGAAGAGCTGCGCCACGGATCTGGCTCTCTGGGCCACCAAGCAAACCGCTGCCTCGATTGGTAGATCGATGGCAGCAATGGTGGCCACGGAGAGACACCTGTGGCTGATCCTGGCTGACATCGGGGAGAAAGAAAAGGGCTTTCTTCTCGATACACCGGTTTCACCCTCTGAACTTTTCGACACTTCAGTCGAGGCGGTGGTGGGAAGGTTCAGAGAGGCGAAGGCGTGCTCAGCAGTGTTTAAAACCTGTATACCGCTCAGATCTGATCCTGGGCCCAGACAGACAGGAGGTCCTGGCCCGTCCCGATTTGAGGATTGGAGACAGGGCCAGAAGTCCAGTGTAGCCCCTTGGGCGCCTCCTCCTCCTCGGAGCAGGTCCCAGAGAAGGCGGGACTCCAGGAAGAAGAAGCAGGATCTGAGGGAGGTGATCAATCACAGACGCCAGCAGCATCAGTGATTGATTTTTTCTCCGTGAGGGTAGTTCACTTCTACTTTCTCCTCTCTTCTTCCACCTCCTGAGTAATGGAATATTTTGAATACACGCTCAGGTGCTTCTTACAGTCAGGCTGAGGGCTGGGCCCATGATGAAAACTTTTCTGATGGCTCACCTTCTGGCTTGATAATGAAGAGGCTCTTTTAGGCTTAAAAGAACCATAGATTCCACCCTTTCCATGATGAGGAGTCTCTGGTCTTCAGGCCGCAGGAAGGTGAGCTCGGTCTATATTTATGTTGAAATATATTGACCTTAAGTTTCCTGTATAGTTTTTCCTGGGCATGTAAGGAAATGAGAAGGGGAATTTAGGGCTCTGAAGTTCCATTAGGTTGGCTAGAACTATTTATTTCTGGTGTTGGCAATCAAAATGGCCGCCTTTACAGACACCATTGGTAGAGTAACTTCCCCTCTGGTTATAGCTAGAGTTGTTTTGAGATTAGCACTCTTTACTTCAGATAGATCTATGTTTAGCGTCGGCCTTCGGGGCCACCTGACATTGTTTTGCTTGGGTTGAGCTTGCTCCTCTGAGCTCTTATTTTCAGAGTAGCCTTCTCTCTAGTGAGAGTTTAGAGGCTGAGTTTAAGCCCCAGGCAGATCTATGCTTATGTGTGGCCCTACAGGCCCACAGCTATAGCTGGCCTAGGCTAGAACTAGGGTTCATAGTACTTCCCTTGTCAGGTTGTATAGTTTCCTATTTCTGGCCTCCTCTTATCAGAGTTGTCAGGCCAAGGCCCTTTACCCCTTTGGTGTAGGTGCAAGATAGATAGCAGCTAAGGTAGCAGGCTATTGCTAGTCTCCCTGGTGCAGTTGTCTCAGGTGGTAGGCCCCTTATCATTAGATGGATAAGAGAATGCTAGTGTTGCGTAGGCCCCACTTTTTCTAGAATTTTCATTCATACTGTGTTTTGTTTTTTTCCCTGAACCCCTTGAATTAACATTCAAGCTTGAGTGTAACGGTGTTAGCTTGATCTAGCTCCCATTTCCTAGGGTTCAGTACAGATGTATGGACTTCTGGTTTGGTGAAAAGCATCCATCCTTGAGTTTCAGGATGATATGAATGAAAAGTAAAGCATTATTTTATGCTTTAAGTTCTAGTTTTGCCCTACACATTGTGAGCTGTAACTCTATTTCTGCCACAGGCTAACACCTGTTTCTATAGTAGTAGGCTTGGTTTGGCCTCCTTCAGAGTACGGTGACTAATTTGTATTCCCCTTGCTTAAGAGTAGAAGTGTTTTTACGGAGTACATGGCCTGCTGGAATGCATAGCTCAGGTTGAGTTTGTTTAGGGAACCTCACTATTCACTTTGGTTCTTTTATAGCTCCCTTAGAGTTTGAACACTGTCACGAGTTGATTTCATTGTTTGAAGTTGAAGGCTTTGATCTAAGCATCCGTCTGAGCACAATAGCTTGTTGTGTCTCAAGTTTTATTGGTAGATGTTCGGTCAGAGTTTTGCTCACTTAGAACTAGCACTGCCAGAGGTTTGTGCCCGTGTTTATTTGAAGTAGTAGGTCGGTTTGAGCCTCCTTCAGAGCATGGCAGCATATATTCTTTGTACTCCCCTTCTATGGGGTTAAGTGTGTTTCTACTGAGTACATTGCCTGTTGGAATGTGTAGATTTAAGCTCAGGTTGAGTTAAGATAGGTAACCTCACTTGATTGTTTAGTTCTCAGAGTTGGCTCCCTTAGAGCTTAGACTTATGCCACTAGCTGATGCCATGTGTCTTTCTGGAGTCGTAGGCCCCACTTGGGCCTCCTCTAGGAACATGACGGTGCAGGTTTGTGATGGTTATAGTATTAACACTGCCACTGGCTGACGCCCGTGTCTTCTGGAGTAGTAGGCCCGGTTTGGGCTTCTTTCGAAGCATGTTGGCGGAGTTTTTTGTACTCCTATGCTTTAAGAGTTTTAAGTGTTTTACTGAGTACATTCCTGTTGGAATGTGTTGATTAGAGTTAAGCTCAGGTTGAGTGAATAGTTAACCTCACTGGATAGTTTGGTTCTATATATGGCTCCCTTAGAGCTTAGATACTACCACTAGAGCTGGCGCCACGTGTCTTTCTGAGTTTTAGGCCCCGCTTGGGCCTCCTTCAAGAACATGATGCCGTAGGTTTGTACTCCTCTTGCTTAAAGAGTAAAAGGTGTTTTTACTGAGTACATTTCCAGGTGGTATGGTGGTTCAGGTTGAGTTAAACTAGTTAACCTCACTGGAGAAGTTTTGTTATCATATTTGGCTCCCTTAGAGCTTAGAACACTGCCGTGAGCTGATGCCACGTGTCTGGAAGTCGTAGGCCCTCTTTTGGGCCTCCTGCAGGGCATGATAGCGTATCTTGTACTCCTCTTGCTTTAAAGAGTCAAAAGTGTTTTACTGAGTACACTGCTCATCGGATTCTGGCACTTCAGTTGAAGCTGCAAGTTCTGACATTTGTCTAGCCATTTTCTGGCATGCAATCCCCGCAAGCATGGCATCATGGGTATATCGTTCCCCATATGCATTCAAACGCAGTGTAGAGTTCCCTTTCGAAAGGGAATGTCTCAGGTTACGTATGTAACCATGGTTCCCTGAGAACAGGGAACGAGACACTGCGTTACCTGCCATGCATCGGGGTTGCCTGCTGAACAGTCCCTTCAGACGATAAGGTACTGACTGCTTCTCTAGGCGCTCCTTTTATACTTCTGGGTCGCGTCTTTAATGATGTCATAGGCTATCGCCGGCTGTTGCTTTCAGACACTGGTTCACGTGATGATGTTCCCCATATGCGTTCAAACGCAGTGTCTCTTTCTCTGTTCTCAGGGAACCATGGTCACATACGTAATCTGAGACATTCCTGTTCTTCATCTCAGAGTCAGTCAGCTGCCTTCTAACAATCAGTATCCTTAGAAATGCTTTGAACAACTCAGAACGTCAGTGGAGAAAGGCATATAATTCATCATAACATTGTAATATACATCATAGACTCACTATATTGCTAAATATACTCATCAATGGCACTGACTTATGAATTTGCACATGGCTTGTTTTAAAGCATATTAAAAACACCACACAGACATATAAACAACATTAAAAACTTCACCACAGAGGGTCTTTAAGATAAGGATTAAATAAGATTATCAGGAAATCAAAAGAAACCTCCCATGCTGGGAGTAATCACACTAAGCAACATTATGTCCAGAAGCTCCACCGAAGAGCCAGAATAAAAGTTTTTATGAATTTTTTTTTTTTTTTTGGACGTCTTCTGCACGTCTGATATAGACATTCATGGAACCTCCGTACAAGGTTAAAAAAAAAAAAAAAAAACACCTCAGCCATGGATCCATCCATAGGCAGTAATACACACATTTAGACAGCTTAGCATCTGTAATTCACACATCTTTGGATTGTGACGGAAACCAGATCTGAAGGAAAGACTTTCTGGCTCAGCTGGGACTCACCAGGGGCCTTCTTGTTGTGAGGAGACAGTGTTTCCCACTGAGTCACTTGTGCTGCCCTTAGACATGGACACAAAATACAGGATACAAATACAAAATACACATACTTGTAGAATAATTATTAAAAAAAATAAAAATAAATATATATATATATAAGAACTTTTTTCATGTTTGTGAGTAAAAATAAAACAAAAACATTTACAGGTACAAAACTCTGTTTGGAGAGATGCTGAAATGAACAACATACACAGAAAAATCCTAAGTGAACACTGCTCAGTGTTTATATGAGTCCAATCTCCACAATGTTAAAGAAGTAATGAGATAATAAGGGTGATCAAATAACTGATGATTGAGCATTTGGTAAAATCAACTGCAAGATGATTTTAGATGTTGATGTTTCATTTGAAATATTTGCATTTGTTTAGTTGGGATCTTGGTCCTCGTCCTTCTTGTGTTAGCTTTTCTTTGGCCGCTGTAACTGTGTGTTTGTTAAACACATTTGTTGTGGCAAAGAAAGCCAAGATAATGTGACATTAGATGTTATCAGCTCCTTGTTGTAAGTGTGATGAGCGGCCAGTGACACCAGTTATGAAAATCTTTGCGTTGTGGTTGTTGGAAACAGACACGGGACAGCAGGCAGCAGTTTCGCTGGATCTTTTAATCTGATATACAAAACAAATAAGCAGCCTCTCAGATGAAATTGCCCTTATTCTTTCCCTCCCATTAGGTTACATTAAAAAAAGGGCAAATGACAGCAAAAACATGAACATGACAAAATTGAGAAAAATATAAAGAAAATATCACAACATAGAAAACATACCTGATACACAAAGAACAAATAAGCAGCCTCTCAGATGAAATTGCCCTTACTGTGCTCTATAAAACAAATGTTGTACATTTATCACCATGTTCTCACTTCCCCATATTAGACAAAAATATAACTCAAAATGTTTAAAATGACTAAAATAACATTATACACAAGGTTTGAGTGAAAATTTGTTTTGATTTGTTAATTTGATAGGGACAATGCATATTAAAGAACATTTGTAAAAATACAAAATCTAAATAAGCCAGATTATAGAAACATTGCTAATTTACATCCGCAGTCACTAGGCAGGCACACACACAGACACAAACTCAAATATACACACAACACTACATAAAAAGGATAATACCCCAACACATATTTAAAATTTCAAAGTAAAATGTTTACACGACTGATTCATCATAAGCCACTTTTTAAGATGATCTTTAATAGGATGATATGTAGAACATTGTCTTATTGACTGTGGTAAACTATTCCAATATTTACTCCCTATTACAGACAATACTTTCTGTCATCATCTACAAACCCGATTCCAAAAAAGTTGGGACACTGTACAAATTGTGAATAAAAAAAGAATGCAATGATGTGGAAGTATCAAATTTCAATATTTTATTCAGAATACAACATAGATGACATATCAAATGTTTAAACTGAGGAAATGTATCATTTTAAGGGAAAAATAAGTTGATTTTAAATTTCATGGCATCAACACATCTCAAAAAAGTTGGGACAAGGCCATGTTTACCACTGTGTGGCATCCCCTCTTCTTTTAATAACAGTCTGCAAACGTCTGGGGACTGAGGAGACAAGTTGCTCAAGTTTAGGAATAGGAATGTTGTCCCATTCTTGTCTAATACAGGCTTCTAGAGGCTCAACTGACTTAGGTCATCTTTGTCGCATCTTCCTCTTTATGATGCGCCAAATGTTTTCTATGGGTGAAAGATCTGGACTGCAGGCTGGCCATTTCAGTACCCGGATCCTTCTTCTACGCAGCCATGATGTTGTAACTGATGCAGTATGTGGTCTGGCATTGTCATGCTGGAAAATGCAAGGTCTTCCCTGAAAGAGACGACGTCTGGATGGGAGCATATGTTGTTCTAGAACTTGGATATACCTTTCAGCATTGATGGTGCCTTTCCAGATGTGTAAGCTGCCCATGCCACACGCACTCATGCAACCCCATACCATCAGAGATGCAGGCTTCTGAACTGAGCGCTGATAACAACTTGGGTTGTCCTTGTCCTCTTTAGTCTGGATGACATGGCGTTGCAGTTTTCCAAAAAGAACTTCAAATTTTGATTCGTCTGACCACAGAACAGTTTTCCACTTTGCCACAGTCCATTTTAAATGAGCCTTGGCCCAGAGAAAACGCCTGTGCTTCTGGATCATGTTTAGATATGGCTTCTTTTTTGACCTATAGAGTTTTAGCCGGCAACGGCGAATGGCACGGTGGATTGTGTTCACCAACAATGTTTTCTGGAAGTATTCCTGAGCCCATGTTTTGATTTCCATTACAGTAGCATTCCTGTATGTGATGCAGTGCCGTCTAAGGGCCCGAAGATCACGGGCATCCAGTATGGTTTTCCGGCCTTGACCCTTACGCACAGAGATTGTTCCAGATTCTCTGAATCTTTGGATGATATTATGCACTGTAGATGATGATAACTTCTAACTCTAATTTTTCTCTGAGAAACTCCTTTCTGATATTGCTCCACTATTTTTCGCCGCAGCATTGGGGGAATTGGTGATCCTCTGCCCATCTTGACTTCTGAGAGACACTGCCACTCTGAGAGGCTCTTTTTATACCCAATCATGTTGCCAATTGAACTAATAAGTTGCAAATTGGTCCTCCAGCTGTTCCTTATATGTACATTTAACTTTTCCGGCCTCTTATTGCTACCTGTGCCAACTTTTTTGGAATGTGTAGCTCTCATGAAATCCAAAATGAGCCAATATTTGGCATGACATTTCAAAATGTCTCACTTTCAACATTTGATATGTTATCTATATTCTATTGTGAATAAAATATAAGTTTATGAGATTTGTAAATTATTGCATTCCTTTTTTATTCACAATTTGTACAGTGTCCCAACTTTTTTGGAATCGGGTTTGTACATCATCTGCATACATCTGAACATTTACATCTTTACATAGTCCAGTTAAATCATTAATATAAAGTGAAAATAAAATTGGTCCCAAGATGGAGCCTTGTGGAACTCCCTTGGGGCGAGCATGGTATGAAGAATTTGTACCATCAATACACACACATTTTTTCCTATTTGAAAGACATGATTTTATCCAGAGTATTGCCTCTTCTAGGTCAACAGTGTCAAATGCCTTCACCAACACACACACTCTTATCTAGCAAGCATTTGACTTTCTCAACATACAGACAATTTGCTGATTCTGTTGAATGATTACTGCAAAAACCAAATTACATTGGATGTAAAGAAGTAAAACCATTACTTAGATGATTAGTCAAAATACTGATATAAAAGTAATAATTAAGATAAGGATTAAATTAAAAGATTATCAGGAAATCAAAAGAATCCTACCTCTCCCATTAGGCTACAATACAAAAGGGAAGAGGAGGAGACAGAACAGGAAGTCATCTTGTGATTACACAACACTTAAAGGGGCTATATGTAAGATTTTAACATTAATAAACTATAAAAATACCCCAATATGTTTGCAGATATTTAGGAAACATGCTAAGTTCACCTACTTGTTACTCAGAAAAACAATGCTACAGCCAGACATTCTACTTTGAAATGTGCGTTCTGTGTTGGAATGTCTGTCTTTGTTTTGGTCTGTGCGAAACTGTGTGCTGCCAGTTTATCTCCCTCTTGGTGCGTGTCAAGCTGGCTACCCGCGTCTTTGAAGGAGAGGGCGGGGCAAACAATATTTTGAATTTGGACTGCAGTACCTATTTCAACCTCTGGGTGTCATTCCTACATAGAGCCCCTTTAAAGGAGAAGCACTCATTTTGATCAGGTAACCACATAAGACATATAAATAGACAGTTTTGTGTGAATTCTTCTCAACAGAACATATATTTAACAGTGTAATTTCTATACCTGTTACACTGATGACAACAAAATCATCACAAAACGAGAATAAAGTACGACCAGCTCTGTGTTTCAGGTGTTGCCCGGTTCATCCTATAATTAAATGAATCTTCATGAACTCTCCTGCATGTTCTCGTCTTTATTCAAGATGAGACATTTACCTTCTAAATGAGGCATGCACTGCAGTAAACAAGATTCAGATCTGCACATCTAAATAATATACAACATTATATATGATGAAAATGTGTGTATATGGGTATACAATATGCATGATGATGAGACATTTAAATAACATTATGATAAAGGGATGTGTTAATCACATTGAACCTGTTTTATATATGCAGGTTAGGGTTTTTTCTTCCCTTATTGATGCATCACTGGATTTCTTCAGTTTTTGAGATGGGAGTCAACCCCATGAAAGAACCTAAAGAAAGAACAAAGACAAGAAGGAAGAGAGATTCATTTACGTTCTCAACCAGAGTGTAGGATTACTGTTGACTTGGATTTGTTTTAATAAGGACTGAACTCTCTTGATTTCCTCAACAAGAGGGAAAGACGATTTAAATGACATACCACACACAACAGGACTGAAAACTTGAGATTATAACCAACTTTAGCAGACATTTATCTTAGAGGAAGTGGTACACTCTCTTTTGACAATTGTATGTTGGCTGTTTGGTTGATTTTATAGTTTATTTTGTTTTGTCAGTAAAGCCGGCATTATTTTTTTAATCATCCCATTTCTGTGATTTTTTGACATAACACTCCATCTCCTTAGCCGAACCTAACAGCACTGGTCCAAATTAATATATTAAGTTACTTTAGTGACTGAGTAACAGTTGAAAGAGGTGTTACATTTAGTACATAGAAATTTCATATCGGAGCGGGATTTGAGTGATCATTGTTTTACTGGTGAGCGGTACATCAGGGAAAGCCACTGAAGTTTCCTTGTCCTTGTGTTTTTCCTGATAATTCAGGTATACGTGTTTAAAAAAACTGAATTTAATGTGTGTCATTATTAATGTGAAAACATGCAAGTTCACATTTCCTGTGTTTTTAATTCATGGTGGTTAATTTAGTAGAGTTTTCCAGATGAAAGTAATGGTAAAATGACGGTTGATCTGTGTTGTGATCACGGTCATCGATTCACATGAAAAAAATACATTTATTTCAGTTTGTGATAATAACTAAAGACTCGTTCAGAGTAATCTATATGTTTTATGACAGCGACAGTGATAATTTGTGTCAAGTAAAACGGTTACAATTTAAAAGATACTAAGATAACATGCGTGACGATGACAAATGAGTTTTATTGTTTAATTTTAAATGGTTTCATAAAAGAAGTGTTCATAGAGAAAACGAAAAATGGCTGACTGAAGGAACTTTAATGTGTATTGTGACATACTGATGATTATAAAGTAGTTGTGATGAGAAAATGATGAGAATGTTATTGTATAAGAGTGATATTCAAGAAAACAGAAATAAATTTTTACTGTTGTGAAATAATACAAAATTGGTACAAAACTGTATGTTTGGTGAAACATGATTTGTAATTATTGTGATTTCAAGCACCGTCTTCCCTTTCTCCTCAGAGGAAATGCCCTGGTAAACCTGCCAACCTCTCTCTGATTTAGAAAATGATTTTAGACTTAAATATGTGTAAAATATAAAGTCATTTATTTTTTCTAGCTGTGATTTCATAATTAATCTCATTAAGGTTTAATCTAAATATATAACCTAGTTGCTGTTATTTTAAGTTAATTACAGAAACATGCTGTATTGTTAATAACTTTGCTGAATCGTAAAAGGAAAACAAGTTCATCACAGAAGAGGACATTCAAATCACTGTCCATTAATATCCATTAGGTAATTGAGCTATGTGTTCAAAAGATTATGAGGAAAGTAAACTCGTATATATATATATATATATATATATATATATATATATATATATATATATATATATATATAATATGTATATATAGGCGCTATATTTTCACATCTTTCCATTGTGGACGTTACACTGAACCTGTGTGTGATGCGCCATCGTGTGGTGAACATGGAAACTACAGGAAAATTTATTAAGACATAATGGACATGTATTAATCTAAAAGGATCTTTAGAAATAGCCTATATATAATCTAAAATGCTCGAAGAATATTAATTTACATAAAACAGTTTAGGCTCTATGTGAGAGATCTGTTCAAAGTGAATCAGATGTAGGTGCCACTTTCAACCACAAGATGGCAGCAGCGCTACAGCGCACCTCGTTTTCACTTCATTTCAACTTTATTCCATTTAACTTAATTAATGACATCAACATACTGTATTATTGATCACGTAGGTACTTTGGTAAAGCGTCAGATCAGCTTTTATACTATAATATAGGCCATTGAAGTAATTACATTTGTGTTTATTGATGTGATTACAGCAAAGTGCCACTAGAGGGCAGTGTTTCAATGTTACAGAGTTTATGTCTGAATTAATCCGATTCAGAGTTTGAAAACGAAATTATTACTTTCCTCATGTCCGGTTTGAAATGAACCGTTGTAGATTTCGCGTGTAAAACTTGCTCGTGCTGACTGGATGGTCACGTGAAGATTTGTGAAGGTTATGAATTGTTTTGAGCGATATTTTATGTAATGAATGGATGAAACCTGGTAGACACAAGGTGTAACACAATATGAGCAACTGAAGAAATGCATTATTTCAGAAATACTAACAAAGACATTTTGAGTATATGGGAAAAAATGTATTTTATTTGGCCAAAATATATTTTAAATATATGGTAAATACATGTTGTAAACAGTGAAGTTCAATGAAATATATTTTTGAAACTGAAAATATATTTTGTTTCAACCTTCATACACTTAAAATACATTTAAAAATGTATTTCAGGGTGCAAGAAAATACATTTCCAATCTTACAGTCGACAATGCAAATGTGGGTGGAAGAAAGCCTTGCGAAACTACATTCCATTAAATGTTAGAAGAATTTTAAACACTTACAGAAATAAACATGAATTTCCCCATATTTTCCACATTGACCACTTTTGTTCACATGATCTTCCCAAAAAATTCAGAGTGATCATGGCACTTGATACCCAGCCTTTATTGGAAACACCCTCACAAATGTGTATTTTAATCTATTTATTAATCAATTACTTATTTTTAATTTAATGTCAGTGTAATATAGTGTTTAAATGCACATCAAATAAAAATAAATAGATGAATAAAATCGTTAGATGTACGATGTTAATAACTGTGATGTAATTTGAATTGGAAACCTCTAGCAGCGCTCACAGACTTTTGGAGTACTGCGCATGCGCGTCATTTTGAGCTGTAACGGTCGTCAGTCAACCGGGAGTTCTCGGAGGAAAAGGTAAGAGCTATAACTTTATTTTTAGTCATCATTTTTCACATATGTAATGTTGATTGCTACTATAATGTTTTGTATTGTCAAGGTTTTTTAAATTTATTTGTCAATTTAATGCCCTGTTTGTTGCTCACATGAGGAGACGCATCTGAGATTTTTAGATTTCCGTTTTAACATTAGTTGTTTTTAATTTGGACACTTAGCGAAAACTAACATTGCACACAAAAAAGTGTAATATTTTTTTAAACTTCAGCTGTAGAGTGTTTAAGAGACCGTGCCGCTTGCTGTTGTTGATCGACGATGCTCACGTGATCCTGTCACTGATAGTGGAGCCTGTAAGTTCTCGCTGAATTTAAATGTTTAACAGAACCACAGCAAACAAATCAAATAAATAAAGGCAAAAGTCATTAAGACACTTTAGTCTTTAGTGCAGGTTGGCATTCAGAAATATCAGATGCCTCAGCTTGGATGGGCTGATGCGATTTCTCCTCTCTGATTATTTGTCCTGTTTTTGAGAAGACTCTCTCTGATGTTGCAGCGATGCAGAGTCTTCCTACCATTACCTTAACCAGGTGTGGGTGGACTGAAACCTTGCCCTCCCACCAGTTCCTCAAGATAGGACCTCACCTCCAGTACAGCATCAGCTGTGGGATTTCTCCTTGCAGCGTCTCCTGTTGCTCTTTCGTCAAAGAGCCTCCACACAGAAGCGTGTGGTGTCTGTGAACCCGCCCCTGCTCTAACTTCTTCCTCTTGACCCTCTGATGGAGGAGCTGACGGGCATCTTGCTGCTGCTGCAGTTATTCTTTGAAGTGCCTCATCCACAGCTCTGTCGTCACTAACGTTTTAAACCGTGGGTCCAGTGCAGTGGTTTCAGAAAGCACAGTGCTGTACTCCACTCTCAGAAATGTTCTGTCCATGGATGAACAGAGAGTGGTGGCCAGCTCCTTTACTTCATCCACTGTTACACTCCGTTGGTGGTGGGCAGTTACCCGCTGCAGACCCTGCAGAGAGGAAGCATTTTGGAGGCTGTGACAAAAGAGAAACAGCAAATATGAAGATTTGGCTTTGTTTTTTATGTGATACATTGCTCTTTTCACAATTAAGAAATAATAAAGTAAAAACAAAATTGTTCAAGGTAGCTTTCTGCACTTATCTCCACAGTCACCTCCTCAAAGGGCTCCAGAACGGTGCAGACCTCTTTCGTTGTCTCCCGTTCCTCTTGACTTAGAGTAGGGTACAACGGGGCTAAAGGCGCCTTTGATTTTATTTTCCTCTAAACCACTAGATGGCACGAAAACTTGCCGCAGGACTTTCCTAAACATCTGCTTTACAAAATGCACGCGCAAATTTGTCTGATCCTTGATGCAACGCAAAGTTGATTCTGAAGTAGTTTGATCTAATATTTGATGTTTTTTAAAATGTTGTTGATTTTAAGTAGCAAATGAGAATCGGTTAAATTAATGTTTGTATTTTCAGACAAAGGTCTTCTAAATGATTTTCAGTTTTGTTCAAGGTAATTCAAGCAATAGTTTTTCAATAACAGAAGAATATGTAAAATTATGGTATTTGAGGTAAAAGGCACCCCTGCTGTTGGGGCAAAAAGCACAATAATTAACATGATAATGAATAGCTGGCTGACTTTTCCATTTGTTGACGTGACATGGTTAGATTCAGATGGCAAATATCATATCAAATTGGGTATCCATCTTAGAGATAATACCCATATTTATAATGAAACAATCATATTTAAAAAAAAATATTATATTATCATTTCATGATCAATGTTCAATACATATATATTTTCCCTGCAATCATACACATAGTGAAAAGCACATTTTTCTTAAGGTGTGCCTTTAGCCCCGTTGTACCCTATCAACAGGAGCGTTGATGACATCCAGGGTGGAGATGATGGCATCTTCTGACTCCAGGTTGCGTTTCAACATATAAAATGTTGAGTTTCACCTTGTAGCACACTCCTGTTGGGCTTTAGCTCTGGCATCCCCATCTGGCCTTGTGTGGATTTCAGCTTCTCTGTGGCATCTGTGCTTTTGTGGAAAAACTCTACCGGTGGAGAACATACATGGGGTTTAAGGCCTCCCACAAGACTCCCCCTGTTGCTCTGTGCACCTGGACTGTACCACTAACCTCGCTATCTTCAGAGCGTGTGTCCCCCTTCTTTCTTTCACACAATGGTATGATCCTAGTCTGTCCTCCCATGTGATGAATGACTGACTGATCAAGACCAAACAAATATATTTTTTAATTCTCATGATGGGTTTGCCAGTTGAGTGTCCATGGGACTGTGTAAATGTTGTTTGAAGGGCTGAAAGAACTCGTTATGAACTGGTTTGATTCAGGCTGGTTTGAATGGACTTAAGGACTCTTAAAGGTCTAAGTGCATATGGACTCTGAGGTATAAACTACTGCTGAACTCAGTCAAGAATTGTTCATGTGAACTGCATATCCAATTAATACTGAAATTTGTGATTTGCACACCAAAAGAGTTTGAATGAATTCAATCTAATTTTTGAATTAATTGATTTCTTTTTGTTGAAAGCTTTTGTCATGTTAAATGAGCCCCTGAATTGGGACTTGTGTATTTGAATTTCTGGGATATTTTTCTTATAAATTTGTTTTTTTTTTTTGTTTTGTTTTCATTTAATTTTGTTGAACTGTGCATTTGTGAATCATTAATGCTTTTGCCCTTACTGAATGGTATTTTGCTCAGAAATGAATAACAGTTTCCATGAATTGAGCCTTGCTGTTTGTGTTAATACTTCATCCACATATTAAGGGTTTCTACTTCTTTAAAAGCGTGAATCCTTTCGACAGAGCTCTCTGAAATTAATCAACCAGCTGATGAGAGAAAAGCAGAAGAAATCAAATCAGAAATCATTGAAAAGAAAACCGTCTGTGCTCAAGTCAAATTCAAGTTTTGCATATCTGTCATTTGAGCGGTCATTGTGACATTGATAATCAGGAAATAATCAGAGGCGAGAATACTGACTGTAGATGAGTTTATTTGAGCTGATGTTCTGTTTCACATGTTTATCTGATGGTTTTGATCAAACACAAGATGTTTTATACCCAACCTTCACTTCAGCTTTTCTAAGAATAAACCAGATTTCATTCTGAGACACAAACAATATTATTCTGAAGAGCTGCTGCTCACAGATTCACATTCAACCAGTTATTGTTAGTGAAAACAAAGAGACGTAACCACACCAGATATACAAAGAGATTTATAAAACACACTTAACATCTAAAGAATATTAAACATTAATGTTAATTTTTTTTTTTTTTTTTTTTTAAATATTATGATTAAAATTTAGCAGTTAGCAGATTCACTCAGAACTTACTAAAACAAATACAAGTAAATTAGAGAAATAATGAAGTATGAAAACAGTGAATGTAAGTAAACACACAAACATTCACTCATCATTTCTGCAGATGAAGTTGAGTTTGCGAGTTTCAGGAAGGCTGATCCAGCGCTGATCTCCTCCAGACTGAACTGCTCCTTTTCTCTTCTCGAGGCGGCACTCTTCCGGTGTCGTTCCGTTCCATGGAGCCCAGTTCTGATAGTACACGATGTCTCCGCTGACCCAGATCCACATGTTCAGGCTGCAGCAGTTGTGTAAACCCAACCACACCGCCTCAGTAGACGCCTGTTTAACCACATTCATCACACGACGCTGAATCTCTTCTGAATGAACCGAGACCAGATCCATATGATTCTGTCTGCAGTATCTCAGAGCTTCAGGCCACGTCAGATTCTCTTTGATCAGGATCAGTTTATCTGGACACAAAACAAACCACAAGCAGAAACTAGAGAGAGACTGATCAAAAACAACATGCAGAACAAACACTGTGGAGGAATTTGTCATGTCAGACATGTAGTGTGAACTTTAAGATATCTGGAGGTGATGGATGGATTGTGTGTGTTTTGTGAGGATCTGCTCACCTTCATGACACACAAAAGGTAATTGGCTGTTGCAAGTGTTGTCACCCCATCGCCTCAGAGTGTCGTGTTCGAGAATTGTACAGTTTTCTTGACCTCTATTATTATTAGGTTGATTAGGATACCAGTATCTGAATGAGGAGTTACTCTGATCTGACCACTGCCATGAGTCTCTGAACAGACCGATCCAGACATCACCAGATATGAGACTATCATTGATGAACTTCTGAATCTGTTGACTCTCAATCTGGTTCCTCACACTGACCAGATCAGTGTGATTCTGTCTGCAGTAACTCTGAGCGTCTCTCCAATTCATCGTCTGATTGATAAAGACGAGTCCTCTGTTCGCTTTAAGAACAAAAAATGGAAACAGATTCATGAATCAGTTTGTTCATTAATCTCACACTGCTTTATGGTTTGGATGTAAACAGGAGCAGCGATGGAAGCATCATAAACATGTGTCGACTGATTTTGCTCATACAACATTAAGTAACATTTGTGAATTTCCATGATCATTTTAATACAACTTTTTATTTCCACATTGTTTCCTCACACATTTCTCTAGAACAGTGGTTCCCAACCACATTCCTGGAGGCCCACGAACACTGCACATTTTGCATGTGTCCTTTGTCTGACACACCCATTTTGATCTTTGAGTCACCACTAATGAGCTGATAACCTTAATCAGGTGTGTTTGATTGAGGAGACATGCAAAATGTGCAGTGTTGGTGGACCTCCAGGAATGTGGTTGGGAACCACTGCTCTAGAAAACTGGATTCAGACACAAAGAGCTGAATGAGAGAAACATCAAACAGATGGAGATGTTACACTGCATATTAAAATGTTCATTAACTAGTTCTTAGAAATATGTCAGTAAAAATTCATTCAAAATGTTGGATTTTAGACTAATAATATATACAACTGAATATTGTTGCAATATTAATGATAATGTTAGTGTTTGTCTTCAGGACATAAAAGGGGGCTTGAGCACCTGCCCTTTTTCCTCCTCGAGATAAAGTGACCTTGTTTCTGGGGTGCTTTTTTTTTTTTTTTTTTTATCCCTCAAGTAGAACTCATTTCCTGTTTACACTTGTTGTCTTTGGGGTCAGTGTGACCCCAAAATTGAAAGCGTTATTGTAAAAAAATATATAAATTTTCAATAATACAAATAATATATCATTTTTTTTCTTTGCTTCTCATCTATACATTAATGCTGTGTTTTGGGAGATTTGAAGTACTTTTTTACCCATTTACTGCACAATTACCCAACTACCCCTTTAGCATGCATAAAAAAATTACATTTTTATGAAAAAAAAAAACACTTTAATAAAGGTAAAAAATAAATTGTTGTAAAAATAAATAAGTTGTTTCAGGATATTGATCTAGGTGTTAGAAGCTGAATTCTGCCATCTGTTGGTTAGAAGAAAAAGCATTTTTTGAAGGGCAATGGCAATTACCATATCTGGCCAGCAGAGGCCCATAGAGATCCATTCATTTTTCTGGATGTGGCTTACTGCTCCTTTCTGATGAATATTTTGTAAATATATACAGGTGCTGGTCATATAATTAGAATATCATCAAAAAGTTGATTTATTTCACTAATTCCATTCAAAAAGTGAAACTTGTATATTATATTCATTCATTACACACAGACTGATACATTTCAAATGTTTATTTCTTTATTTTGATGATTATAACTGACAACTAAGGAAAATCCCAAATTCAGTATCTCAGAAAATTAGAATATTTTGAAAAGGTTCAATATTGAAGACACCTGGTGCCACACTCTAATCAGCTAATTAACTCAAAACACCTGCAAAGGCCTTTAAATGGTCTCTCAGTCTAGTTCTGTAGGCTACACAATCATGGGGAAGACTGCTGACTTGACAGTTGTCCAAAAGACGACCATTGACACCTTGCACAAGGAGGGCAAGACACAAAAGGTCATTGCAAAAGAGGCTGGTTATTCACAGAGCTCTGTGTCCAAGCACATTAATAGAGAGGCGAAGGGAAGGAAAAGATGTGGTAGAAAAAAGTATACAAGCAATAGGGATAACCGCACACTGGAGAGGATTGTGAAACAAAACCCATTCAAAAATGTGGAGGAGATTCACAAAGAGTGGACTGCAGCTGGAGTCAGTGCTTCAAGAACCACTACGCACAGACATATGCAATACATGGGTTTCAGCTGTCGCATTCCTTGTGTCAAGCCACTCTTGAACAACAGACAGCGTCAGAAGCGTCTCGCCTGGGCTAAAGACAAAAAGGACTGGACTGCTGCTGAGTGGTCCAAAGTTATGTTCTCTGATGAAAGTAAATTTTGCATTTCCTTTGGAAATCAGGGTCCCAGAGTCTGGAGGAAGAGAGGCACATAATCCACATTGCTTGAGGTCCAGTGTAAAGTTTCCACAGTCAGTGATGGTTTGGGGTGCCATGTCATCTGCTGGTGTTGGTCCACTGTGTTTTCTGAGGTCCAAGGTCAACGCAGCCGTATACCAGGAAGTTTTAGAGCACTTCATGCTTCCTGCTGCTGACCAACTTTATGGAGATGCAGATTTCATTTTCCAACAGGACTTGGCACCTGCACACAGTGCCAAAGCTACCAGTACCTGGTTTAAGGACCATGGTATCCCTGTTCTTAATTGGCCAGCAAACTCACCTGACCTTAATCCCATAGAAAATCTATTTGGTATTGTCAGGAGGAAGATGCGATATGCCAGACCCAACAATGCAGAAGAGCTGAAGGCCACTATCAGAGCAACCTGGGCTCTTCTAACACCTGAGCAGTGCCACAGACTGATCGACTCCATGCCACGCCGCATTGCTGCAGTAATTCAGGCAAAAGGAGCCCCAACTAAGTATTGAGTGCTGTACATGCTCATACTTTTCATGTTCATACTTTTCAGTTGGCCAAGATTTCTAAAAATCCTTTCTTTGTATTGGTCTTAAGTTAATAATTAGTAATATTCTAATTTTCTGAGATACTGAATTTGGGATTTTCCTTAGTTGTCAGTTATAATCATCAAAATTAAAAGAAATAAACATTTGAAATATATCAGTCTGTGTGTAATGAATGAATATAATATACAAGTTTCACTTTTTGAATGGAATTCGTGAAATAAATAAACTTTTTGATGATATTCTAATTATATGACCAGCACCTGTATATTTAAACATTTTAAAATACATTTTAATCAGTATTTTTGTAAAAGTCTATAATTTGTGGTGTAAAAAAATTGATTTTAGATTTAGATTTTTGTATGAATTATTGATTTTATTTGCCAATTTCTATAAAAATGCTCTATATTGCAGTCACACCTATTTGTGTGTTTGTGTGAGTGTTTGTGTGTGTGCGTGTGTAAGTGATCATGTTCATTCCACATTTATTTTGTGCTCTAGTCCCAGACCTTCATTTATGTGTGAAAATTTTCTGATTTATGCATGAATTATTGTTTTATTTGCCAATTTCTATAAAAATGCTCTCTATTGCAGTCACACCCCTGTGTGTGTTTGTGCACGCGCACACACGTGTGTGTGTGAGTGGTCATGTTCATTCCACATTGCATTTGTGCTCCAGAACCAGGCCTTCGTTGTGGTATGAAATTTTTTGGATTTATGCCAGATTTATTGATTTTATTTGACAGATTAAAAAAAAAAATCGTATTTTTTCGCATTTCCCATTCATTTTCAATTGGGGTCATATTGAAATTTTTTTTTTACATGCCTTTAGAATAACCGAATCAAGCCCAGTTTTTTTGTGTGTGTACAGAGAGATAAAGTAGGAAAAGTCCCAAAATTTTATTCCACTGAGATGAAGGGAACCATTTTTATTTATTCAAGAAAAGTCGATTGGGGTCATATTGACCCCAAGGACTAATGAATATATATTCCTGTATGCGCACAGCTTCCCTGTCAAACAAATATATTTATTGAAAAAAGAAAAAAAACTATCAGGTCGTGTTCAGATGCCCTCCCTCCGTGACACGCCAGTCATTCCCGCACACACACCGCCCTACCTCATGCACATTGTGGCATAGAGTCCTGTGCTGTTGCCTGCTCTTGTGACAAATCTAGTGAATACCAAAGAAGACTATGGTCTCTGTGTGAACTGATTATTTTGTAGAAATCTGAGGAGTATGAAACAATTGTGTGTGAGGGAATTAAAATAAATTTGGTAAGGAAGTCAGAGTTGCGTGTGTATATATTTAACTTTTTTTTTTTTTTAAATAAATAATTATGAGAAGTGCCCTTTTTTCCACTTGAGCCCCTGCCCCGCACGTCCCTGTTTGTCTTGTTTCTAGTCTGAATGTTTTTTACATTGTAATGGACAACGTGTCTATGTGAGTTCACACAAACTTAATCTAAGAATGATGTTCTTACGGGTTTGTGTTGAGATTTTTGTTCTTTTATTCTCAGGACAAGAATTTTGTCCATAAATATCAAGTTGCTGTATGTCTTTATCTTTGCATTTCATTAATTCATTACAATTTATGTTGGTCAAAACAATGGTTTGATATTTTTACATTTATAATTTACAGTATAAAGTTTGCTGGAAAATAATTCTCTATGCTCTCTAATGGCAGATTCCCACAGTTATCAACAACAAAAGATCAACACGTGTTCAATATCGGTTTATTTTCTGTACAGAAGCTGAAAGTGGACACACATCCACAGCCTCCCCTATATTTATGACCAGATTAAAAAATGCAACATTTAGTACTGGATTAAAATTTTGTACAGTATATGTGTATCTTTTTATAAATTCATGTTTATTGTCATTGTAGGGAGCTGAACTCACTGTTGTTAGATGAATCGCAGAATTCTCTCTGCAGTATCTCTGAGCTTCAGTCCAGGTCTTCCTCATGTTTATAAAGTGATACTGACGCTGAACACATTCAGATACGGAGCAGAGAGCTGTGAAAGAGAGGGTTTGATTTAATGCTTTTCATAACAGAGTCAAACCTGATGAAACTATAAACCATAAATAAAACAACAAACACTCACCAATGAGAAGAAGAATGAAATAGAGAGTTTGGTCCATTTCTGAGGAAGAAATGTGAGAATGGAGAGTAGGTGTAATAAAAGTTAAACAAAAAGTATGAAAAAATATACTAATTTAGCAGCATAACTCGATTCACGATCATTAAGACCATATTAACATCTCAAAGTCTAATTGTGGTTAAAGAAAGAAGTTGTTCTTACTTTAGAGGTCGTGTGTTTCTGTCCTGAGTCTGATGTTTCTGTCCGTCTTTAAACAAAGTGATGATTATATCTGCTCTCATTCAGTACATCACATCATTTGTTTATTTCACTCTTAAAAAAAAAAAAGAAGATGTCCACATCTTTTCTCTGTTTTTTGTTGATAGTTGCTGTAATTCTTTGGAAGTGTGTTAATTTGAATGTGCTAGAGAGTCTGTACGTATATTGTATTTCCATAGCGGCTTCCTAGAAAAAATCCACCTCAGCATTTGCATTTTTTTTTTTACTTGTCATTTGTTTCCATGCTCTTCAGCTTTGTTACTGTCAGTGACTGATAGCAAGTTTCTGCACAACAAAACACAATATTGAAGATGCACTCTGTGTCTACATTAACACAATATCTCTTCATAGTGTCATGAGTGCTGTATGAAGAAAATATAATGGCCAACAACTGACATGTGAAAAGAAAAAAAAGACTACATATCAACTAGGGCTGCAAGCTTAATCGCAATTAAACCAATTTGGCAAAGGCTGCGATTATTTCATGCACAGCTTGTCAGAGCTGTACGGCTCTGTGATCAGTAGTAAATGTTTCTCCATCTGAAAGCCAGAGGGCGCTCTCACACAGAAACTCCAAATATGCCCTGCCGCCAAAGTACATAACACGTGTCATTCCAGGAAATCCCTATGGGCATCATACTATCGCTGTAGTTGATAAAACAAAAGATTGAAACGCTTTGATTGATTAAACATGATTAATAAACACACGACTGACTTATAAGCCACATCATCTCACAGAAGGATACTCAACTGTCGTTATGAAGTGAGTTTGGAGTAAAAACATGCTATTAAAATATGTTGCTTTTGTAAATGTACATTATAAGCAACTCAATCTCACAGTGCTTTCAGATGGATTAGCTTTTGGAGCCATACTTCATTGACAAGCCTCACTTAAAAAAAATTATTGCAGCCTTTGCAATTTCATAATAAGCCAAATCTTTAAGCACGATTTCAATGTTATTTTTCTAATCGTAAGAAGTCTGAAACTCTGTGACTATCCCTTTAGAACGATTTACGCCTCTACTCCCCGGAGATGTGCGTCTCGTAATCACACTTCCAACCATCGCGGCAAAATAGCGGAATTCTGCCTCATTGCATCAAAGCTCAACAAAAGAATTGTCTTTCACATCATAATTCCTAAACAGTAGGCAAAAATCACGTACTAACTGTTAGTTAGTAAAAAAAAAAAAAAAGATATCAAGTCAATCCGGATTTCTGTTTCACCTACTGACGCAGTCTGTCATATTTCTCCGCCTCCTTTCTCACAACACGAATACCTTTCTAGCAGGAGGGATTTACGATTCCTCGTCCAATAACAAAAGAAATGATCAAACTTGATTGTAAAAACAACATTTTCCAGCAAGTACATTTCAACCAAACAAATGACAACAAAAACTTTTAAAGGAACAGAGATCGATATGTATAGGTAATTCTGAATAACATTAAACACACATTAATACATATTAAATACATAAATTACACCGTATTTATCTGAAAAATTTCACCCAGGTTACATCAGTATCTATCAAAAGTGCTCCAAGGAAGGAACAGTGGTGAATCGGTGACAGGGTCATGGGCGGCCAAGGCTCATTGATGGGGAGCGAAGGCTGGCCCGTGTGGTTCAATCCAACAGACAAGCTACTGTAGCTCAAATTGCTCAAGAAGTTAATGCTGGTTCTGATAGTAAGGTGTCAGAATACACAGTGCATCGCAGTTTGTTGAGTATGGGGCTGCATAGCCGCAGACAAGTCAGGGTGCCCATGCTGACCCCTGTCCACCGCCGAAAGAGCCAACAGTGGGCACGTGAGCATCAGAACTGGACGACGGAGCAATGGAAGAAGGTTCCCAAAATTCCCCAGATCTCAATCCAATCAAGCATCTGTAGGATGTGCTGAACAAACAAGTCTGATCCATGGAGGCTCCACCTCGCAACTTACAGGATTTAAAGGATCTGCTGCTAACATCTTGGTGCAGATACCACAGCACACCTTCAGGGGTCTAGTGGAGTCCATGCCTCGACGGGTCAGGGCTGTTTTGGCAGCAAAAGGGGGAGCTCTGTTCCATAAGATGACAAGAGTTAGTGAGTTGGAGCTCTGGACCACGCAAGCACCACTTTCAGCACCACTAATTACTTAGACAATTAAGCTTATAATTTATTCATGCCGCAGTGCATGCTGGGAGTAATCACACTAAGCAACATTATGTCCAGAAGCTCCACTGAAGAGCCAGAATAAAAGTTATGATTTTTTTTTTTTTTTTTGGACATCTTCTGCACGTCTGATATAGATGTTCATGGAGCCTCTGTACAAGGTTAAAAAAAAAAAAACACCTCAGCCATGGATCCATCCATAGGCAG
This sequence comes from Ctenopharyngodon idella, assembly GCF_019924925.1. Lineage (NCBI taxonomy): Eukaryota > Metazoa > Chordata > Actinopteri > Cypriniformes > Xenocyprididae > Ctenopharyngodon > Ctenopharyngodon idella. The sequence continues at coordinate 37,989,376 of NC_067228.1, read as the reverse complement.
TAATACACACATTTAGACAGCTTAGCATCTGTAATTCACACATCTTTGGATTGTGACGGAAACCAGATCTGAAGGAAAGACTTTCTGGCTCAGCTGGGACTCACCAGGGGCCTTCTTGTTGTGAGGAGACAGTGTTTCCCACTGAGCCACTTGTGCTGCCCTTAGATACAGATATAAAATACTCATACTTGTAGAATAATTATTAATAAAAAAACTATTGCAGACCTTTTTTCATGTTTGTAAGTAAAAATAAAATAAAAACATTTACAGGTACAAAACTCTGTTTGGAGAGATGCTGAAATGAACAACATACACAGCAAAATCCTCAGTGAACACTGCTCAGTGTTTATATGAGTCCAATCTCCACAATGTTAAAAGAAGTTAATGAGATAATAAGGGTGATCAAATAACTGATGATTGAGCATTTGGTAAAATCAACTGTAAGTAAAAGACATTTAATATCGGAAGATCTCAGCAGAGGATTAAACAACTCCACAAACAGCATTACCAAATTCACTTATTACTAACCAGATTGACTTTATTTCTGTCAGACATCTAATCAAGTTATTATTGAGAATTATCAGAGGTTTAGATGTTGATGTTCACCATTATGGTGATCGGTGTTTGTTTAGTTGGGATCTTGGCCCTCGTCCTTCTTGTGTTAACTTTCCTTTGGCCACTGTAACTGTGTGTTTGTAAAACACATTTGTTGTGGCAAAGAAAGCTAAAGTGACATCAGATGTTATCAGCTCCTTGTTGATGTAACTGGTGGCACGTGATGCCCAGCGTGATGAGCGGCCAGTGACACCAGTTATGAAAATCTTTGTGGTTGTGGTTGTTGGAAAAAGACACGGGACAGCAGGCAGCAGTTTCACTGGATCTTTTAATCTGATAGAAAAAAACAAATAAGCAGCCACACAGATGAAATTGCCCTTATTGTGCTCTATAAAACAAATGTGTTGTACATTTATCACCATGTGCTCACTTCCACATATTAGACAAAAATATAACTCAAAAAGTGTAAAATGACAAAAATAATCACACAGATAAGTAAAATAACATTATACACAAAGTTGGAGTGAAAATTTGTTTTGATTTGTGTGACGGCCCGAGGCGTGGCCGCACGAGAGCGGTAATGTGAATGTATTGTCGCACACACGCACACACACATCCACATGCAAGCATTCATGCACACACGTTTACATGGAAGACATGTTTATACATTTAAGGTTAATTTTTGTTTATCTTATTTGTTATTCACATTCATTTTGGTTTCAGTATAACTGCTTTTAATAACTACACAAAACAAACAATATTCATTCATTCTTTATTTGGTTTGCATATAATTACATTTATAACATATTTTTATATACATTGTTGCTGATTTGGAGTGCACACAAATTAGTTGCATTGTATCTGTTATTTATATTTGTTTCTATATTTTGAGTTTAAGTTTACCGTTGACGTGTGGCGATCTTTCAACATGGTCTGCTGCGGCCGCATCCTGGTGTCACGAAAATTGGAGTCCGGCCGGAACAGGGCATTTAAGCGCTATTGGTTCCGCCCAGTTTTAAAATTAATTATATTAAATTAAATGATTATCAGGAAATCAAAAGAAACCTACCTCTCCCATTAGGTTACAATATAAAAGGGAAGAGGAGGAGACAGAACAGGAAGTGAAGTCATCTTGTGATCACACAACACTTAAAGGAGAAGCACTCATTTTGATCAGATAACCACATAAGACATATAAATGAACAGTTTTGTGTGAATTCTTCTCAACAGAACATATATTTAACAGTGTAATTTCTATACCTGTTACACTGATGACAACAAAATCATCACAAAACGAGAATAAAGTACGACCAGCTCTGTGGGTCAGGTGTTGCCCGGTTCATCCTATAATTAAATGAATCTTCATGAACTCTCCTGCATGTTCTCGTCTTTATTCAAGATGAGACATTTACCTTCTAAATGAGGCATGCACTGCAGTAAACAAGATTCAGATCTGCACATCTAAATAATATACAACATTATATATGATGAAAATGTGTGTATATAGTATATGTGTATTTTTTTCTTCCCTTACTGATGCATCACTGGATTTCTTCAGTTATTGAGATGGTGAGTGAAACACATGAAAGAACCTAAAGAAAGAACAAAGACAAGAAGGAAGAGAGATTCATTTACGTTCTCAACCAGAGTGTAGGATTACTGTTGACTTGGATTTGTTTTAATAAGGACTGAACTCTCTTGATTTCCTCAACAAGAGGGAAAGACGATTTAAATGACATTCCACACACAACAGGACTGAAAACTTGAGAATGTAACCAACTTTAGCAGACATTTATCTTAGAGGAAGTGGTACACTCTCTTTTGACAATTGTATGTTGGTTGTTTGGTTGATTTTATTGTTTATTTTGTTTTGTCAGTAAAGCCGGCTTAATTTCTTTAATCATCTGAAGTTGATGATAAGTTCTTTGGTCTTTGCCACATTGAGGAAGAGATTGTTGTCATTACACCACCGGACCAGTCGGCTCACTTCAGTCCTGTAGTTGGATTCATTGTTGTTAGTGATGAGGCCCACTACTGTCGTATCGTGATTAGGTACACAATCATGGGTCAACAGGGTAAAAAGCAGCGGGCTGAGTATATATTCAGATGTATAATTCCCAGATGTATAAATATGATGCTGCTGCTGTGTGTGTGTGTGTGTGTGTGTACTGTTTATATGAAATGTGATGAAAAATACATGCAAACTTGTATATATACAGTATATGCATGTGTTTTTTGTTGAGCATCATATTTATATATCTGGGTTTTAAAGCTCATATACGCACTTCAATGATAATTGACAAATGGAAAAATAAATGTTCCCCAAAAGCCAGTTCTGTCATATTTGACATTTACATTAACATGAAAAAAAGTTTTCATTTTTTGTGTAAAAAAAAATGCTTTCTTCAGTCCAGTAAATGTTTATCCTACATTTACTTTATAAAAATCATTATAACATTATGAGCAAAAAAGTCTTTACTTGATAAAAATAGTATGAACTATCAATCAGAGGACAGAAGGCATGGAGTAGATTGTGTACAACAGTTTTTTTCAGCAAAGTTTTGGTCATATTGATCATTTATAATGTTTTAAAAATTTGGCTTGCCAATTTCCATTGCCAAACAAGCATTCGTATTTCAATGAATTTATAGCCCTAAAGGAGCAACGTATCCTGGAGATACAAACATTACAATAAAAAATAAAAGTCATGTTTTAAAAAAACTATCATGAAATTGTATTATTGATGTCCTAATTGTCACCATTATGTTCTGTTCATGGACTTTCAGTTTCAGTTTGTCACTCCTGTCTCATGTTCCCTGTTCCACATTACTGCCACTCATCAGTCACCATGGACACTAACGATCCTCACAGCTGTCCGTCATTTACCTTTGTGTAATTAAGTTCCTGCCTGAGTTCAGTTCATTGTCTGGTATCGACTATTAAGTGTGTTTGCTGTTGCTTGCCTGTCTTGGATTTATATTAAACTTTGTTGCAAGCATGTGACGACAGTCTGGATCCCAGCCTTAAATTTGACTTTAAAAAAATGTGCAGCAATCCTGAAAGAGAAAAACTAAATAAAGTAAAAATTATTTTGACTGATACATTCCACATTGCACATGACAAATTATGTTTTAGAAACAAAGTGCAGGAGGAGCACGTTCAAATCTAATCAGTTCGAGAAGAGGCATATATGAAGAGTTGAGATGCAAAAGCAGCTAAACGCCACCTCCGTCTGAAGTGAGATAATGATATTGAGCGAATGCTCTCCGCACATAGTATACGTTCATCAAATACTTTCGCTTTAAATCCCCTAAATCCCAGCGTCAACCCATTCAGAAATACAGATTCGTTGGCAGAAACCGCTAAAAGCCACTTGCCTTGGTCAGCAAAAGCTTCTAAGAGCACAGAAGAACCAATCAAAAGACACAAACTGAATCATATGATTTCAAGATGAATGACGGCGTGTGTATGATCCAGCTTTCAATTGCCAAGCTGCAAGTTATCATCATGTTTTGTCCATCGTTACAGTGACAATGACAGGATTTAGCGAGAAGCATGTACTAAAGTGACATGTTTGAAAATAAGGCTTTTCAGTAACTGACTAACAACCTTTTCATTGCCGTTAAAGTGAAATTACTGAATCTAAATATAGGAGCCTGATAAAAAAAAAGCTCATTTAAAAGAAAACATGTCAGATGGACTTTTTTTTAACTCTTCATATACAGTGCCACTTGAAAGTTTGTGAACCCCTTGCAGAATCTGTGAAAATGTGAAAAATTTTAATAAAATAAGAGAGATCATACAAAATGCATGTTATTTTTTATTTAGTACTGTCCTGATTAAGATATTTTACATAAAAGATGTTTACAAAGAAATAGCTGAATTTATGAAAATAACCCCATTCATAAGTATGTGAACCATTGATTCTTAACACTGTGTGTGGTTACCTGGATGATCAACGACTGTTTGTTTGTTGTGTGATGTTGTTCGTGAGTCTCTTGTTTGTCCTGAACAGTTAAACTGAGCTCTGTTCTTCAGAAAAATCCTCCTGGTCCTGCAGATTATTCAGATTTCCAGCATCTTTTGCATATTTGAACCCTTTCCAGCAGTGACTGAATGATTTTGAGATCCATCTTTTCACACTGAGGACAACTGAGGGACTCAAACACAACTAATAAAAAAGGTTCAAACATTCACTGATGCTCCAGAAGGAAACACGATGCATTAAGAGTCGGGGATGAAAACTTTTTGAATTTGAAGATCAAGGTATATTGTACTTAATTTGTCCTCAGGGAAACATGTAGGTATCTTCATTCCATCACCCCGACTCACTCTCGGATGGTTCCTATTCCTGGCTGGGAATATGGGGAAGTACTCTGGGTTTGGGCTAAATTCCAAGCTCGATCGCCTCAGACAGCACACCAAATACACTTATTATACTGTTTTACAGTAGTGTGAGCTCTTGAAAACAACTGCCACAGGTAATCAGACTTTTCTTTCTTTCTTTATTAAAGATTTACTTTTGGCATTTTTGCCTTTTTATTGTGATAGGACAGTGAGCAGACAGGAAATTTAGTGGAAGAGATGAGGGTGGATGGGATCGGGAAAAGGTCCACGAGCCAGAACAGGAACTCAGCTCAGCTGAGCTGCCCACAAGACATTCAGTGCAGACGATGGGACATTATTTTCAACTTGACCTCAATGATTTATTCTCCATTGTGATGAAGGTGGACTGGTTCTTACGTAGATTTGGTTATTGCCTTGGTGTGTCAGTAAGGACACGGAGACAGGAACCCCATTTAAAGGGATAGTTCACCCAAAAATGAAAATTATCCCAAGCTTTACTCACCCTCAAGCCATCCTAGGTGTATATGACAATCTTCTTTCAGATGAACACAATCCGAGATATATTTAAAAATATCCTTAGTCCTCCAAGGTTTATAATGGTTGTGAATGGTAATACACATTCTGAAGACAGAAAAAATGCATCCATCCATAAAAAAAAGTAATCCATACGGCTCCAGGGGGTTAATAAAGGCCCTTTGAAGTGAAGGGATGTGTTTTTGTAAGAAAAATATCCATATATAAAACTTTATAAATTCGAATAACGAGCTTCCGGTGGACGACCGCACGCAGAATGTACAAGTTGACTTGCGTCACATAAGTAACCCGTGACGCGATGTATGACGCAGGATGTAGGAGTATCGTAAGCTCAGACGCCTCTCGCTGTTCAAACAAATACGGCTGGGCAACAAACTCAAGCTCCTCTTTTCTTATATCGAAATCCTCCAACAATTCTCTTTAAAATTTCTCATTTTAGACTTCTAATTTGTGATCAGTGTTTTGTTTTGCTCTCTCCTCTTCGCCTCCACGTTCGTCATTGCGTCATTGCGTTCGGGTCAAAGGTTGCTCTTCCGCCCAAATTGACGTGCGCAATATGCGTACAGTCGTCTGCCGGAAGCTCGTTATTTGAATTTATAAAGTTTTATATATGGATATTTTTCTTACAAAAACACATCCCTTCACTTCAAAGGGCCTTTATTAACCCCCTGGAGCCATATGGATTACTTTTTTTTATGGATGGATGCATTTTTTCTGTCTTCAGAATGTGTATTACCATTCACAACCATTATAAACCTTGGAGGACTAAGGATATTTTTAAATATATCTCTGATTGTGTTCGTCTGAAAGAAGATTGTCATATACTCCTAGGATGGCTTGAGGGTGAGTAAATCATGGGATAATTTTCATTTTTGGGTGAACTATCCCTTTAAATGACCTTAATGTCCTGTGATTGTTGAAGGGATAATAATGGTGTCCAGCAGAGGGCGCTGCTGAACTTCCTCTCCTACATCCCTCATTCAATGCACATTGCTTTTACATAAATGAACCTCATCACAGATTAAAATATATAAATCAAAATATGTATTCCATTTATGAAGAAAAGGCTCAGCACCCAAATCTCCTATCGCCTCAATGGTGTACAGTGTCTTTGAGCGGATTGCTGAGGTGGATCGCCGGCAACACAGGACATTATAAGAAATGTGTTTCTGTCAAGAAAATGAATCACCCTGAGGGGATTTTTTTTTTCTTTGGAATTCCTTAATAGAAAAGATTAATTAGAAATAAGAAAAAATCAGTATCAGGATAACAACAAAAAAGTGTCAAAACTGAAACTGTATGATGAACTGTTGAATGTAGCGTAACTTACATTTCTGTACACTGAATTGTGTATTACTGTGTATATCTACCTACAATTATTTTTTCATTGTCTTCCATTTTCTTTTTTACTGCTGTCATCCATTATTCCTGTATTTAAATGTTAAAGAAACTTTTGTTTATGTCTGCATTATCTGATCTGTCCATAAATCAACTTTGATCACAGGAATAAATGACACTGTACTATATATTCATGTAACCGGTGTCTCGTGTGTGATGTGTGACCAGCGACACCAGTTATAAAACACTTCAGTTGTGTGTTGTGTAGCTGTGTGGAGTTGTTGGAATCAGACACGAGACAGCAGGCGGCAGTTTCTCTGATCTTTATTCATCTCCACTGATGCAAAACAACAGACAAGCAGCCACTCTAGAGCGAATTGCCCTCGTTCTAAATGAAATACATTTGCACACTGATCACCATGTGATCTCGTTTCCACATATTTAAGCAGCAGACAATAATATACCTCAAAAAGGGTAAAATGACAAAAAATAATCAGAGGTAAGTAAAATAACACACATGAATTGGAGTGAAAATATAGATTTAAAAGCAATAAATACAGTAAAGATTACATAAGATGATCAAGAAGTCAACAGAAACCTACGTCTCCCATGCAGTTCTAAAAGGGAAGAGGAGGAGACAGAACAGGATGTTGATTCATGACATCACAACAATTAAAGGTTGACCATCCGACTTCTTAACACTAGTAATGTTCTCTGGTAGAAGCGCTTTAAATGATTTGATTACATTTCAGTTGATTCATTAGCAGACGATATTTAAGTGAATAAGAACTAGCGAATACATGTACACAAGTTTCAAAATATGGCAAAATATGGCATCGTTAAATGTAGCTCCAAACACAGGTTCGGGAGGAGCCTAAACAGCACTGTTATAGGGGGGTTTAATTCTGAGCTCAAGCCGAGCCTCGGGTTCGAGCCTCCTTCGAGGACAGCAAGCCAAGTTTGTTTTACCATTAACCTGAATGGGCAGGCGAACTTGTGAAATGTTAATTCTATCTTAAAATGACTCTTCTAGAAATTTACTCTGACAGAATGGCCTTAAAGTTTAATTTGCAAACTTATAAATAGAAACTATTCACTAGTTTCATATAAAAATACGCTTGTGCTTTTCTAATTACTCTTCTCTACACTGTTGAATGTCATCAGGATAGTTCAGAGTAAGTTTCACAGGGGAATGATCAGACAGAGCTTTATACTTGGGTAATGTGTCACAACGTCTTACATATTTCATGGGTAATATTTCACACTCTTTAACATAATTCACATCATTCTCCAACATGAAAAAATAGTCTAAACTGGACATTGTTGTTTTGTTCTTATGCACGTATGTGTATTGGCGTGCTCTAGGATGCTTTTTTCTCCAGACATCTGACAGCTTCAATATACTCATGAATTCATTCAGTGTTTCTCTCAGTGGAGCATGTTTTGGGTTTTTTTTGTTCGTGTCCAATTCAGGGTCAAGTGTTGTGTTAAAGTCTCCACCAATCACAGGCCTGTGTTTAAAAGCATCTGCATCTTTTAAGCTAGTGAAAATATTTGACATGAGATGACCTATATGATTTAGACCACCACCACGGTAGTACACACTTACAAACGTGTGCTTCTGATTGTCAATCTCAACATGAACCCAAGCATAATCTCCACCTTCACAAGAATAATTCAGAAGTGTGTGTGTTTTATTGATAAGAATGGCAACTCCTCTCTTCTTTGAACTGAAGTATGTCATATACATTGTCTTCTCCTCCTCCTCCTCCACCTTCTCCTCCTTTTCCTCCTCCTCCACCTCCTCCTTCTCCTCCTCTTCCTCCTCCTCCTCTTCCTCCTCCTCATCAGTTCTTTCTCTGCATGTCAGATCTTTCAGTTTATGTAAACTATATTTCTCTAATAAGGCATCAGTCATAGTTTTCCAGTCTCTATCATCATCATCATCATCCTTTGGACCAATTTTAGTCTCTTGCAGAAGCACAATATGATATTTGTCAAATATATCCAGTAGTGTCTTTTTACGGTCCTCATCCGCAAGTTTTGCTTTCAGGCCATTAATATTCCAGGTGAGAACTTTGATGTCTTTACTCTCAGATGCAGATGCCATTATGAGGAAGATTTTTTTGTTGTTGTTTGTGAAGTTTACTGTAAGCGCACACACACACACACACACACACTCGAAGTGTATTTAATATGTTTTTGGTAAGTGAGCTGAGATTCAACACATTCACTTTTAAGATTCCGTTCAATTTCAGATTCAAGTATAAATTAGCATGTATTTCCACTGTCATTTCAAACTCTTGTGTTCGATTTGGTGCAGTGTGCAGAATGAGCAAATCTTCTTTTCTTATCCCTACAATAAACCTATAAGTGCACAATTCAAACTGACTATGTTAAAAATGACTTTGAGGATATTAAAAATCAATCAATCAAAATATCTAAAAATATCTACTTTAAGCAATAATTGATGACATGCCATTGAATTTTTTGAAGTTAATGCAAAGTCTGAGGTGAAGTGACTACAATGAAAGGTTTGAGAGAGAGAGAGATTTGAGATTTCAATACCTCTTTATTTATCCAAAAATGAGTTTTCTACAACACAATAATCCTCTATCTCCAAACACAGAAAAAATACATAAATTTAACTCAAAAACATCCCAAAAAACAAATCATTCTCCACAACAGAGCATAAAACATTTTTATAACACCAAATGTTTGTGAACTCCTCTAAATTATTTGTGGTACTATAAAAGTTGAAATCAACTTTTAATCTGGCTTTCATCATTCTAACAAAAACAGTACTTGCATCAAAATCTAAGGACTCTTCTACCTTATTCCTTCTGCTGAGGTAGATGCCTGTCCCAATACAAAATTAAATAACTGACATTTCACTCTCCACTTCTGATTATATTTAAAACCAAGAATAAACATATGCTTAGAAAATTTCTCTCCAAACATCATAAACATTCGTTGTAACAAATGAAAAAAAGAACACAGTCTACTACAATCCAAAAAGCAGTGATAAACTGTTTCCCTCTGCAATTTTCACTCACACTGGGATTAATAACAGAAATGAAAGCATTAACAGCCACAATACCATGTAGGATTTTCCATTGTAAATCTCCTACCCTTTTTGTCAACAGTGGTTTGTATATCGCTCTCCACACAGGTCTGGTCTCATTGTCAAGCCCTAAATGAGCTCTCTAAGGAGTATCAACCCGTCCACTTAGTTTGCTTTTATTTAAAACTTTAACAAGCATTTGATACATGATTTTTCCCCCCATAATATCAAACTTATGTGTAAGAGTCTCTCTAGACTCTAACAATTGACCAGTACAGTCTTTAAAATCGGGAACAAGTATCAATTCAGGAAAAGGATCATCAAACTTTGGTTGACAGGATTTGTTACAGTAGTCATTTAGCAAAGAGAGTTCAGTCTTTGTAAGTTCACATTTCCAACTGTTGATCAGTTGATTTATGACCCTGATTGAGCTAATTCCAACATGAGAGGCAAGACTTTTAGCCTCAGTCAAATTAGGTCCACATAGATCAACCACTTGTCTCAATGTGATAATCCCAGCTGAACAAAAGAACTTCATCACAAATGATCCTGCTAAATGTTCTATATTAAATCGAGTGCCATGCACTACTGGCTCTTTCAGCAGCCAAGACAGGGACTCACAGCCTGCTATTCTCTTTTTGTGGAACATCCCCCACACAGTGAATAATCCTCGGTAGAACTTTGGAAGACTGGACAGTTTATGAGCGCTCAGGTCCATCAAAAACAATGGCTCAGCAAGACTTAAATTTTCGCTTCGGGTCAATATAGTTCGAGCTAAGGATCTCCAGACAAGGTCTAAAGGTCCAACAAGGAGCCTCTGAATGTAACGAAGTCGGAAACCAGCACCCCTGCTGGCAAGATGAACGAGTCCCTGCCCTCCTTCCTCTTTTGGCAGAAACAATACGCTCTGCGGAACCCAGTGAAGATGGTCCCAGAAAAAGTCAACCATCACCGCCTGTATCTTGGCCAGCAGTTGCACTGGAGGGTCTACGCATGATAAACGGTGCCACAACATAGATGACACTAGGTTGTTGATTACTAGTGTTCGACCTCTAAAAGACATGTGTGGCAAAATCCATTTCCATTTCTTGAGACGTCCTTCAACTTTCTCTAAAACATTGTCCCAATTTTTACCCACAAAAGAATCATTACCAAGATATACACCAAGATATTTTAAGCCATCCTTGTTCTTTATTAACCCAGCAGGTAAAAGGTTTCCTGCTTAACTCATCACCGACTGTTACAGCTTCACTTTTCCCCCAGTTAATCTTAGCAGAAGACAAAGCACCAAAAATATTAATATTTTCTACAAGTGTGTCAATATCTTCTTGTTTTTTGACAATAACAATAACATCATCGGCATATTCAGATAATTTGAAAACTGTTTCACATCCAGGAAGGTTTACACCAGAAAGAGATTGTCTTAATTTGTGCATAAGAGGCTCTATGGCCAGGGAATACAGCATGCCAGATAATGAACAGCCTTGCCTGATTCCCCTTTGAACCTTAAAAGGAGCACTTAAACCACCGTTGATTTTTAAAATACTCTCAATGTCACTGTACAAGACTCGAATCATGTTTATAAGACCAGAGTTGAACCCAAATGCATCTAACGTTTGCCACAAATACTGGTGTTCAACTCTGTCAAAAGCCTTTTCTTGACCTATTGAAATCAGACAACTTTCACAGCCCAATGAAACGGAGAGGTCCAAAAAATCACGAATTAAAATGATGTTGTCAGATATTAACCTATTGGGTATACAATAAGTCTGGTCAACATGGATGATATGCTCCATAACTTTTCTCAGCCTCATGGCCAACACTTTTGACAACAGTTTGTAATCAGTGCAGAGCAGAGCCACTGGCCGCCAGTTCTTAATCTCTTGTAAATCTCCTTTTTTGGGGAGGAGAGTCAGAATCGCTCTCCTGCAGCTCAATGGTAAATGTCCTTTACTTAAACTGTCTCTGAGAACAAGCTGCAAATCTTTGCCAATCACAGGCCAGAAAACTTTATAAAAGTCCACAGGAAGGCCATCAATGCCTGGAGCTTTACCACTTTCTATGCTCTGCAATGCAGAATATAGTTCATCAGCAGATATTTGTGCATCCAACTCATCATTAGCCTCCTCAGACACTTCAGGTAAGCCTTCATAGAATGACTGCACCGCTTCAGGTTTCGCCTGGAACTCTTTCTTGAAAAGCTTCTCATAAAAAGCAACTGCGCTCTTACGGATCTCTACAGAATCTTGCAGCAACTGCCCGGTGTTGGACCGCAAAGAGTGCATGAGTCTTTTTTGTCCATTTTTTCGTTCAAGTCCGAAAAAAAAATGAGAAGGTGCATCCATTTTTGCAATATCTTGATAACGGGAACAAACCAGAGCACCTTGTGCAGAAAAACCCAACAAGATAGAGCTGACCTTTTTCTTTTAAGAATTTTAAAATGTTCCGTTTCTCTCTATTTCACTCTCCAAATCTTTCATAGACTTAGTCATGTCCCGTGTGACATTGAGAGTATATTGTAAGCACAACTGCTTTATCTTGCCCTTCCCTATATCCCACCATTGTTGTAGAGAAGTGTATTCAAATTTTGTCTTTGTATAAACACTCCAAAAATACTTAAAAGCATCTTTAAAAATCAGAAAGCAAAGATACATTAAAATGCCAATAGGCACTTTTCCATTTCACATCTTTAACAAAGATAGAGATTTGTACAAGGGAATGATCTGAAATACCAACTGGGTGTATTGAACAACCTTTAAGTACATTACTCTGATGTTTGAAACAATAAAATCTATCAAGCCCAGCCATAGACAAAGAGTTATCTTTAACATGAGTCCAAGTATATTGACGCTGAGTATTATGAAAAAGCCTAACATCACTCTCCAAACATCACATATATCATTTGCCTCAATTAATTTAAGAAGACATGTTTTACTGGCTCCATGTGGTTCTAGGTGGTTTCTATCTAAGGTTGCATCTGCAGTGCAGTTAAAATCACCACCCAGGAACATGTATCCATCATCACTACAATTACTAATTACAGTATTTAGAGTGTTTAAAAAGACCACTCTTTACCTACGGTTGGAGCATATACATTGATAAAAGTCAATTTTACATTTTCAAATACAGCTTGTATTTTTAGCAAGCGTCCCTCAATGATTTCCTCAGTAACACAAGAAATGGGTAAAAAATCTCTAGCAAACAATATTCCACCACTATTACTACGATTATGACTGAGAAAAACTTCCCCATCCCATTCTTTTTTCCATGCAGTTTCATTTTCAGCTGTTCTGTGTGTTTCTTGTTAAGAAATTGAATGTTTTTTTTTTACCTTAAACAAGTTGTAAAGAGAAGCCCTTTTTACATCCTCTCTAGCACCATTAATGTTTAAAGAGCCCTACTTTATATCACACATACTAAATATAAAACTGCATTTAAACAGAAAGAGGTTAACGCAAAAAAAAGAAAAACAAAAAACACTTAACCATCATTTACTATTTGCGCTCTAACTTTTATCATCATCTTTTTAAGACGAAAAATGTCTTGGTCAGTGAAGGTCGGTTGTCCGGGGCGTTCTGTGTTTTTCATGAATAGTTTAACTGAGTCATGGAACAACTTTAAATCTGGGAAAAAATCATCAATTTTCATTGATCTCATGCCTTTTGTTCTTTGTAAAAAGGACTGAATTCTGGTGAAAGAGTAAACACTCTCTACATCCATCTGTGTCTCTCCACAAGCATCACTTTCAGACTCCTGCGTATTCATCAAACCTTCATCTAACTGAGATGAACTCATTAGACACTTTTGTAACTTGTTCAGTGTTTGACTTGTTTTCTGGATTTTTTCTCTTGGTTGACATTTTTGAAAGATCCACATCTTTCAAAACATCCTCCTCATTAAGTAACACTGACTCCGTTACTCTAGTCGCGGTACAACCCACACTGAAGTCATCTTGTACGTTTTGTTCACTTTGTTTACTCACTGAATCTTCCATTGCCTCATTCTCCTGATCGCTACCATCTCGGATTTCTTCTTGCGAAACCTGTATAATTCCCTGCTGTTCGTCCGGTAAAGGGGTTCTGCTGCGTTAACAGCAGCTGACCGGCTCGTTTCACCTACTCTCTCCGGGCACGAGCGAATCACATGACCAACAGTTCCGCACCCAAAACATTTCATCGTTTCTGATGTCACATGCACAGTACAATCAAAATCATCAACTTTAAACTTACAGACGATATTCAGTTCTTTATCACTCTTTTTAAGAATCATGTGCACTTGTCTCCTAAAAGACACAACGTGTTTAAGATGAGGAGACTTACAACTGATGGGAATCATTTTGATTTTTCAAAAACGGCGGTACATTCGAAATAATGATCTTTTTAGCAGGACTTACTAGGGACAAAACAGGTGTAAAGGTACCTTGAATCACTACTCCACTCTCTAATAGCTGATTTACTTTGTCCATGTGATCTAAAAAAATCACAACGGCATTATTCATCCTAGAAGCAGATTTAAAGCTTTCATATCCAACAGTTTCACCCACCGCTAGACTACATTCTTCAACCGAACACCCGTCAGGCGGAGACAGTTTTATAGTGTGTCGGCGAGTGAGTTTGTGCAAACTAAACTGTTCACCTGCTGCAGCCATGCTGACCAGCACCTAACCAGCACCAGCCACCTAACACAGTCAACCACAACACTGCAAAACATTAACAGAGAAAAAAGAAAACAAGAAAAAGAGAATCAGAAAACTCACAAACTTCCACACACTCTCAGCAGCACTCAACATGTTCACTCCCAACACGCACTCACGAAGTGAGAGAGAGAGAGAGAGAGAGAGAGAGAGCATGGATTCCATGAATGAATAAGTAATTTGTCATATTTGGTCAGTGTCTGTGATTTACAGTGTTTTTTACAGTACTGTAAGGGTCTTTGAAATAACAGAAGTAATTTAGTGAACTGATATGGAAGTGTGATGTGGTCTAGACCTGGAAATACTTTATATCTCTTCAGTTACTCAATAAGGTATGAGAAGACATGTTCTGTTATGAAGATAAAGATAAAACAGCACAACAATATTAAAAACTACAACAATAACAAGCACAAACACTTACCTAAATGTGTCTTTACATCACTGTAGATACCTTAAGGCAAACTGACAATATAAAATAGAGTCACACTTTAGATTAGGGTCCAATTCTCACTATTAACTCTGACTTTAGCCTCAATAAACTCATAATTACTGCTTATTAATAATTAGTAATTGTTAAGCTTAGGTACTGAGTAGGATTAAGGGATGTAGAATATGATCATGCAGAATAAGACATTAATATATGCTTTATAAATACTTATAAACAACCAATTTCCTAGTAATAGACATGCTAATAAGCAACTAGTTAATAGTGAGAATTGAACCCTAAACTAAAGTATTGCCTAAAATTCACTAACTCAAAGTCACTGCATAAAGACACACATACCTTAATGTTCACAACAGATTTTCCAGTGTTATAAACTCAAACACACGTTTCAGTATGCACAGATCTGAACACAGCGCCGGGTTATATGATGTACTGGGGTGTGGCGAGCCAGTGCTTGGAAACATCCAGGAGGAAGTGTTCATTCATGCCATGTTACACATACGCTCTTTACACGTCTTTCATTAATTAGTGATGACGCACCTCATTATTCCTGATCAAGTTGAGCCAGTTCAGGCATCTGATCTGTTTGCTTTCTTTGTTTCATGATTCACATATAACCATAAAATCTATCATCTATAATCTTCAGCAGCAGATGATGAATTTGTTTGGCATAGATTTGTTGTCACTAATATGTTTTCACTGAATGAAAGGATGGATGAGTTTAATTCACAAAACAGCTAAAACTGCTGCTTTTTCTGCACTTTAGCAATTATTATTAAAAATTATAATAACCAATTATTAAAAATTAATGTTGACAACCATGACCTTTCTTGTTAAGTATGTTGTTGTAGTAATTTCTCCAATAATAGAATAGAACATCTAGAATAGGACTTAAAAAAGCAACATCACTACTGTTTGATTAAAATTAGATCAGAAGTTGATCATTTAAAACTGATGGTGATTTACAGAGGAGGCACGATGGTTCAGTGGAGATCACTGTTGATTCACAGCAAGAAGGTCCCTGGGTTGAGTCCTGAGCCAGGAGACATGCAGCATGGGTGAACTGGACACAATAAATTACCTGTCTGTGTGTGATGGATTGTCCATCTGTCCAGGTGTTTCCCTGCCTGTGGCCTGAGACACTGGAATAGACTCCAGCATCCCTGTGACACTACGAGAATGAGTGGTTTAGAGAGAATGGATGAATAGATGGATAGAGATTTCCCTCAAGGCTTTAATGTCTTGCAAAACTCCTCATTTTGTGATTATTTTGTCTCTTTAGCACAGGTGTGTGTATGACTCTGAATAATACATACCGTATTATGTAATGAATTGGAAATCACAGTCTTCTTAAACCAGCGTATCTATTCTGGAGTTTCTGTTCCAGGTGATGTCTGTATTTGGTATCTGAGAAGTGGCTGAGGGTCTCCTTTAACAGTGTTTACTCATTTAGCCCAGCTTCCAGAGAATAAGTATGTACTTGTTTTGTAATTTATTAATTTTTTTTATACAACCGTTAATCAACAGTTAAATTTTGTAGAAAGAGAATAGTTGTCACGATCACCATCTGTTCCTGTCAGTTCCTGGACTCCATTTCCCATAATCCTCCCTTCCAATCACATGCACACTCCACACCAATCACCAATTGCCACACACACCTGCAGATCATTACCTGGACTATTTAAGTCACACACACACACTCTCTCACCGCGAAGTCTTGATTTGCCCCGGTGATCATTACTAAGCGTTTTCTTGTGGACTGTTTCCTGGTTTCTGTTTGGATTGTTTATTCTTTGTGATTCTCTGCTGCCTGCCCTGAACCTTGCCTGTGTACTGGACTGTGTTTGTTTGCCGCCTGCCCTGATCTCCGCCTGTGACCCGATACTGTTTGTCTGCCGCCTGCCTCGACCCTTGCCTGTCCCTGTTTATGTTCTTGCCTTTGCCCCTGTCTACCTGTGTATCTACTATTCTTAATAAAGCTGCAAATGGATCCCCGCTCTGCCGACCCTTCATTACAGAAGACTTCGCCATATCAAGATCCAGCAGCTTCTACTAGCACTTCCAGCCTTAGCATGGACCCAGCAATACGTCTCGTCCGCCTTCGGCAAGGTAATTGTACACTCGAGGACCACATTCAGAAGTTTCTAGATATTGCCTATTTATCGGACCTGCCTGACTGTGCCCTCATTGACTTCTTTGGTTATGGATTAAACGAACCATTGAAGGACTATTTACTTACTAATGGTCCCCGAGGGTCGTTCGTGGAATTTCTGGACTTTGCCCTGCTCACTGTTGGTTCACTTTTTACTGTGGGTATTGCAGAGAAATGCGACACCACGGTAAATCACGTCGTGGCGGCCGCTAAAGAGAACACTCACAAAATGGCGGCTACCACAACAGAATCACGTCACGTCTCTGGATCTGCCCGGGAACGGAGACGGTTGTGTTCCAGTGTGGCTGATCCACCGCTGACTTCAGCACGAGCGGCTGGCATTCCAAAGGCTCCGCCGGCCGCTTCACACTCAAGCTCGCCGGTTGCTACGCACTCAAGCTCACCGGTTGCTACGCACTCAAACTCGCTGGATGCTATGGACAAGATGGCCGCTTTGCCAGTGCCCACGGGCAAGATGGCCGCCCGGCCAGTGTCTGTGAACGTAGGGGTCGTTCCAGCCAGTGAGTCCGCTCCAGAGCCCGCTCCAGCCTGTGAGTCAGTCCCAGAGCAGCCCGCTGCCGTCCCAGAGCAGCCCGCTCTTCCTGATACGGCCACGGAGGCCGTCGCCGGGCACCTCGCCCTGCCGGCGCCACCCGAGCTCCTCGCCCTTTGTTTCATGTAGTTACAGGGTAAGTATGACATTGCGGGCCGTAAATTAAAGCGGTGCTTGTTACACTCTTGTTTCATGTAGTAATAAAAGAAATAAAAAAATAAAAAAAATGCAAACAATCTGATATTACTGACTCCGAAACCTTTATTTGAAAAACAACTTAATTAAAAACAGGTCTACAACACTTATTATTCATTTATTCATTTTTTAAAAGCAACTTTTCATTTCAAATTCTGAAGTCCTGAGAGAAAGTAACACGTTTTGTCCCTTTTTGTTGTTGTTTCTCTTTCTTGGCTTCCTCCTCCTCTTGTTTCTCAACTGATGAATCTTAGGAAGGAATTCCATTAAAAGAAAATACAGTACACCCAGAAATCTTCTCATGGTTTAGGCTATTCATCTTTTCGCTTTCAACCAACTGTCACCAGCGCCTGCATGAGAGTCGACTTTGCGTTCGACGAAGCATATTGTAATGAGCAACGTGAAGCTTTCATGATGTTCTCGCGGGAGATTCATGTGAAACTCGTGCGAGAACTGCCGACTCTGTTATTCTGTCTTGTTTGTTTCTCATTATCATTATCTGTTATTCTGTGTATTTTGTTGTGAGCATTAATAAAAAATAATTTAAAAAATTGACGGCATCCGAGATCCGCGTGACTTTTCACGTGAGTTTCTCGGCAGGCTTACGTCACGCTTCAAGTTACGTCAAGCATGAACTCTCAACCCTCTCATGCACACGCAGGTGACAGTTGGTCGAAAGTTTAAAATGTTAAAATATTTGGTATTTTTCTTACAAATACGTATCGTTTCACTTCAGAAGACATTGATTCATCCATTGGGGTCGAATGGATTACTGAAGTTATTGCTGTATGTGCTGTTTGATGCTTCGAATTTTAGGAACACATGAGCTTGCATTATAAAGCGTTCCCAGATATGATTTACTTTTCTGAAAACCTTTGTTTGTGTTCATCTTAAGAAGGAAAGTCGTATACATCTCAGATGACATGAGGGTAAAAGATGAGTAACGCACCTTGGCCTGATGGACCTGGAGGATGGCCATGGCATGCAAGGCAGAGGACGGGAGCCTAGGACAATCCTGACCAGGTGGCAGCACTTTGCGACCGCAGGTGCACCTCAATCACCTGCTCCACCCGGGGAACCTATGTGTACCCCTTTGCCTTCCCGCCATAAAGGGTAGTGAGAGCGGTGGAGCTTGTGAAGCATGACCGGGCAGTAAAAGGTGCCTTCCACAACTTCATAAGCTCCTCATGCAGAGCGTGGCTGTGAACGGCCTGGACCACATGGATCACCTTTAAAGGGGACGTATTATGCCCCTTTTTACAAGATGTAAAACAAGTCTCTGATGTCCCCAGAATGTGTCTGTGAAGTTTTAGCTCAAAATAACCAAAATATAAGCAAAAATGCACTATTTTTGAGTGTGTCCCTTTAAATGCAAATGAGCTGCTGCTCCCAGAACCCTTTTCCAAAAGAGGGCGGAGTTTCAAGAACTCATGCTCTGGCATACCGGCAACAACAAAACAGGACAATCTCATGCACAAAAAATCATGCACAGAAAGGGTGTTCATGTGCAATTTTTAACTTGGAAATTCTTGTTTACAATCATTTTGATAATTGTAAACATCAGTTCAGGATATTAAGTTTGAGCATGAAGCATTGGTATTGACCCATATTTCAGTATCAACCTTTGTGAAATTCCTTTATGGGAATTTATAGGAATTACAAAAAAAAAAAAAAAAAAAAATGAGTGAGTGGATTTTTTACCATATACTGTGGGCTGGTTGTTCTCACACACTCTCACACACGGACACTCATACCTATAATTACCTATAATTATGCAAAACAATAGGAGGGGATTGTAATCTTTACCTTCAGTGGAGTTTCTGCAGCCCCTATGGTTACAGCTTTGTTTAACTGATGAGATGATTGTTCTTCAGTGTCCCTGGTTACGATGCTCCACCTGTTTGTTAGAGAAATGGCCTGTGGTTGCGAGGAGCGATGCTGGACACAGAGTTAACACCTGCCACACCTGCCATTGTTTCTTCAACAGTGACTACGTTTATATGTGCACCACTAATGCGATTATTTCTCATAATCAGAGTGAGGTCTTAACCGCAGTAAGATGTTAACATGACACGGCAGAAGTCTTCACTCCAGTTTACGTGCAATTTTCATTACTCTGATTATTTGCTAATAAGTATAGTTATACCACACTCAGACAGGCATACAGTATGCATGTTACCAGCCATTGTTTTAATCTACTCTCATCAAATTCAAAATACATTTTTAGAAAAACTGGCTGACTGTCCATTTTCAAATATATTCAGAGCATATTAGGCAAAACTGGCTTTAATGCAGTACGCTCTTCCTATCTTTCCAACATCATCAAAAGAATATTAAACATTAATGTTAATTTAAAAAAAAAAAAAAAAAAAAAAGATTACATTATGTAATGATGATTAAAATTTAGCAGTTAGCAGATTCACTCAGGACTTACTAAAACAAATACAAGTAAATAAGAGAAATAATGAAGAATGAAAGCAGTGAATGTAAGTAAACACACAAACATTCACTCATCATTTCTGCTGCAGATGAAGTTGAGTTTGCGAGTTTCAGGAAGGCTGATCCAGCGCTGATCTCCTCCAGACTGAACTGCTCCTTTTCTCTTCTCGAGGCTGCACTCTTCCGGTGTCGATCCGTTCCCTGGAGCCCAGTTCTGATAGCACACGATCTCTCCGCTCAACCAGATCCACATGTTCATGCTGCAGTAGTTGTGTAAACCCAACCACACCGCCTCAGTAGACGCCTGTTTAACCACATTCATCACACGACGCTGAATCTCTTCTGAATGAACCGAGACCAAATCCATATGATTCTGTCTGCAGTATCTCAGAGCTTCAGGCCACGTCAGATTCTCTTTGATCAGGATCAGTTTATCTGGACACAAAACAAACCACAAGCAGAAACTAGAGAGAGACTGATCAAAAACAACATGCAGAACAAACACTGTGGAGGAATTTGTCATGTCAGACATGTAGTGTGAACTTTAAGATATCTGGAGGTGATGGATGGATTGTGTGTGTTTTGTGAGGATCTGCTCACCTTCATGACATACAAAAGGAAATGTTTGTTTGCAGGAAACGTCTGCCCATTGTCCCAGAGCATTTGGTTCAACCACTGTACAGTTTTCACCATCTTTATTCAAGCTGGGTTCACCAGACTTCCAGTATCTGAATGAGGAGTTACTCTGATCTGACCACTGCCATAAGTCTCTGACTCTGAACAGACCGATCCAGACCCATGATCCAGACATTTGATGAGAACTAATGATGTTTGCCACCTGTTGATTCTCATTCTGGTTCCTCACACTGACCAGATCAGTGTGATTCTGTCTGCAGTGACTCTGAGCGTCTCTCCAATTCATCATCTGACTGATGAAGACGGGTCCTGTGTTCGCTTTAAGAACAACAAATAGATTCATGAATCAGTTTGTTCATTAATCTTATGCTGCTTTACGGTTTGGACAGATGTCATTCAAACACTTGAGCTGTTTGAGCAGCTGATGAATTATTTTAAAGATAAAACACGTCTATACAGAAGTTGACTCATTGAAAGTATGACAAACGTCCACAGACTCTTCTATATTCACAAGTAAATTGAAAAGTAATAGCGCATATTATTGCATTAAAATTTGGTATATGGTACATCTAATAATGAACAGATGTAATCATTTTAAATAGCTGCACTCACTGTTGTTGCAGATGAAATTACGTTTATCACTGCATGGCAGATCATTCCACTGTCCATTCATCATCATAGCACAATCGTCTCTGCCATCAGGTTGTCCAGGAGCCCAGTTCTGATAGATCACAGAATCACCTGAAGACCACTGCCATTTATCAACACCCGACCTCTGCAGCCCAATCCAGACATACTGAACACCTCCATCATTCACACTCTTCTTCAGCTCGTTTATGTCGTTGATGTTGTCAACGGTGGCCAGATCTGTGTAATTCTCTCTGCAGTATCTCTGAGCTTCAGTCCAGTTCTTCCTCACGTTTATAAAGTGAAACCGACGCTGAACACATTCAGATACGGAGCAGAGAGCTGTGAAAGAGAGGGTTTGATTTAATGCTTTTCATAACAGAGTCAAACCTGATGAAACTATAAACCATAAATAAAACAACAAACACTCACCAATGAGAAGAAGAATGAAATAGAGAGTTTGGTCCATTTCTGAAGAAGAAATGTGAGAATGGAGAGTAGGTGTAATAAAAGTTAAACATAAAAGTATGAAAAAATATACTAATTTAGCAGCATAACTCGATTCACGATCATTAAGACCATATTAACATCTCAAAGTCTAATTGTGGTTAAAGAAAGAAGTTGTTCTTACTTTAGAGGTCGTGTGTTTCTGTCCTGAGTCTGATGTTTCTGTCCGTCTTTAAACAAAGTGATGATTATATCTGCTCTCATTCAGTACATCACATCATTTGTTTATTTCACTCTTAAAAAAAAAAATCAAAGATGTCCACATCTTTTCTCTGTTTTATGTTGCTGTAATTCTTTGGAAGTGTGTTAATTTGAATGTGCTAGAGAGTCTGTACGTATATTGTATTTCCATAATGGCTTCACAGGAAAAATCCACCTCAGCATTTGCATTTTTTTTTTTACTTGTCATTTGTTTCCATGTTCTTTCAGCTTTGTTACTGTCAGTGACTGATAGCAAGTTTCTGCACAACAAAACACAATATTGAAGATGCACTCTGTGTCTACATTAACACAATATCTCTTCATAGTGTCATGAGTGCTGTATGAAGAAAATATAATGGCCAACAAACAAAATGTGCAAAGAAAAAAAAAGACTATAGCAACAACATATCAGCTCTTTAATAATGGAAATCAGCAACACAGAGAACATCTTAATTTTTTCTATGTACACAGTGCCGTCGCTCCCTCCTGATGTGACGTCACTAGAGTAAAAGATTCATTCATTTGATTTCAGTGATATTTTAACCTCTTTCTCTCTTAAACCTCTTTTTCTTTAATTTCTTTCTCTGTCTTTTCCGCCAGTGTTCACTGATTGACATGTAGATGATGACATTTGTAGATGATGTTTAAACAGTGAATTCAGCTTTCACATTTATGGCATTTATAAAACACTATAATGACTACAAAGTTGTAATAAATGACATCTAATCTACGATGTAAAGTAGTGACATTACGTTTCCTGTTTAGTCTTGCTACTAGGGCTGTAGTCAAGTCGAGTCCAAGTCAAGTCCGAGTCCAAATGAGACAGTCAAGACAGAGACAGAAAAAAAAGAATCCTCTTCAAGACCACGTACATAACCATTGATAATTTATGTGATGCGAGAGACAGCATATCTTCTATTCTAAGATAATCATTTTGCATTATTATTTGTAATTATCAAAAAGCATGTGCAGAGTAGCAACACTGTAGGATCAAATAAGGCCATTTTATTTACTTTAGGTTTAGCAATTTCACTAAAGTCACAAACAGCTGAAGTGCAACTTCACATTTTCAGACTTTTTTATTATATTGCAACAATCACATTTTGGGCTATACCAAAGGAAAAATGTAAAAAAATAACAAGCAGTACAGGTGTCACTAAATAAAAAAAAAATGACATGTTCCCATTCTTTAACTCATTACTTGTCCTAAAGAATCCGTTGTAGGCCTACAAAGTAACTAAAACAATAAACCAGTGGGGTTTTTGCAATGACGATGACTTGCGATAAATAAACTAATAATTAAGTGTGCATATTAGCTGCCTGCTTGTTTTTAAATTCACTTCGGCTGTGGTTCCCAAACATTTTACAGTCGCGTACCCCTTGAGGCATTTAACATTCGTCTGCATGCTCTTCCACTTACACTGCTGCAGTCACACCTTTTCCATTAAGGGACAATATTTTCCCCCTTAAACTGATTGTGCATTAAAGTGCTTTTTTTTGTCTTAATGAGTGAGTCATTCATTCAGTAACGAAGCAAGTGGCAGTATTTTTGAAAGGGTAATTGCATCATTGACTCTCATGGTTTTTTCACAGCCACAGATTTGTTCACAAAACATCAATATGAGTCGCAGTTCTGCTGTGGCTTTCGTTGGAACTAGAGATGCACCGATTGCAATTTTGTTGGCCGATTTCCGATTTTTTGATAGTGTGATCTGCCAATACCTATTTTTGCCAATTCCAATTTTCTTTCTAAGAACTTTAATTGACAGCATATACAAACAAAAATCTACTTTTCTTCAACGCAAAGTTTTATTTTCATAAAAAAAAAAAGTAAAACTCAGTAATAAAATAAGAACAAATAAAAAAATTGCAAACAACAGCACAAATAAATGCAATAGAATAGAGAGCTATAAAACAAAATTTTTCAGGTTAAGCAGGTTTTTATTCAGGTAAGAAATACTACAGAAATGAAAGTAATCAAATGTAAAATAACACATCCAGTGTTATTTTACATTGGTTACCTTAATTTCTGTATTGTTTATTGTAAATATTAAATACAAATTTATTCTTACCATTAAAGTTATAAGACGTATTCAGTCAAGAGCAGAAAGTGATTTTCTTTGTCTTTTGTTCTTTAAATAACATGACAGACAGCAGCAGGAATATTGGACTGCTGTCCCTTTAAGAGTTTATGAACGGACCCAATACTGTTACACAACATGCGTTCTCTTTCTTAGCTATTTAACGATCCAAAACTGACTGTGTTTATCTGAATAATCGCCAAGATGGGCATTTTGACATAATTTTGTATGTATTTTAATCGCAGTAAGTCACTCATTTTGGTACTGTTGTGACTCTGTTTGACTTCTGTCTCTGTTTGAGACTGAGCGTGGCTTGTTCGCTCCACTAATATAGATCAGTGGTGCGCGCGCTTTTGGTGTGAGCGTGAAACCTGCGGGAACCGGAGTGAATGAGACAAGTGAGAGAGAGGAGGCGAGTACTACAGCACTACTTGCTACATCTTGCTGTCTTCATCTTTCTATTACTGTGATAAATTAACCAAGAGGCTTCTAGAGGAATGTGCCGCCCATTTGGAGCTTTAGCCCCGCCTACTCAAAGCTTGAAGAATCTGAGGTTAGATGAGAGCAGAAGAACATGACGAGGCAATACAGCAATATTTGCCAACTGTTTATGATAAAAACGTTAAAAGACAGATGAATGATGATCCAGCGATGCAAACTACTATGGGCCTTCTCAGATTTGAATGCCATTTATGTTATTCATCAGACAATGTACACAGATCAGGCATAACATTATGAGCACTGACAAGTGAAATAAATAACACTGATGTAACGTCTGCAGCGTTGTCTCAAATAAAGAGAGATGAGGATCTAAATGCAAACAGTTGATTCCTCAAGAAAACAGTCACAATGATACAAACTTGGTTCCAGACAAGACGAAGTAATCCACAGATAGGCAAGACATGAATCCAGGCAAGGAAGTGAATAATCCAAGCAGACAAACCATAAATCTAGACAAGGGAATAACATAAACTCCAAGGCATGAACACCATGATGAGACATATGTTGAAGACCTCAAACAATAACCGACAAACGCTGACTAAAACAGGGACCTGTTTATACAGAGAAAGACTAACGAGGTAACAAGGGGAGGGGATAATCGTCAAGGCAACTAACAAGGGTGACCATAGTAACAAACAAGGGAGTGAGAGCAAGCACAAGGTGAAGCAAGACATGACAAGACAATACATTTCAACATAAAAGTCCCGAACTCAGACACACACATGCTGAGTTCTTTACAACTGATTATCTCTTCGTCACGGCACCTGTTAGTTGGTGGTCAGTATCTATCAAAAGTGGTCCATGAAAGGAACAATGGTGAACCGGTGACAGGGTCATGGGTGGCTCATTTATGCACGTGGGGAGCAAAGGCTGGCCCGTGTGATCCGATCCAACAGACGAGCTACTGTAGCTCACATTGGTCAAGGTGTCAGAATACACAGTGCATCGCAGTTTGTTGCGTATGGGGCTGCATAGCTGCAGACCAGTCAGGGTGCCCATGCTGACCCCTGTCCACCGCCGAAAGAGCCAACAGTGGGCACGTGAGCATTAGGCACCAGGATGCACTATGGGAAGAAGGCAAGCCGGCGGAGGCAGTGTAATGCTTTGGGCAATGTTCTGCTGGGAAACCTTGGGTCCTGCCATCCATGTGGATGTTACTTTGACACGTACCACCTACCTAAGCATTGTTGCAGACCATGTACACCCTTTCATGGAAACGGTATTCCCTGGTGGCTGTGGCCTCTTTCAGCAGGATAATGTGCCCTTCCACAAAAATGGTTCAGGAATGGTTTGAGGAGCACAACAACAAGTTTGAGGTGTTGACTTGACCTCCAAATTCCCCAGATCTCAATCCAATCGAGCATCTGTGGGATGTGCTGAACAAACAAGTACGATCCATGGAGGCTCCACCTCGCAACTTACAGGACTTAAAGGATCTGCTGCTAACATCTTGGTCCAGATACCACAGAACACCTTCAGGGGTCTAGAGGAGTCCATGCCTCGACGGGTCAGGGCTGTTTTGGCAGCAAAAGGGGGAGCTCTGTTCCATAAAATGACAAGAGTTAGTGAGTTTGAGCTCACTACAGATTACTTATGGCTTAGTAATAGTGTGCTTCACCTTTCAGGCAAGCACCACTAATTATTTAGACAATTAAGATTATAATTTATTCATGCCACAGTGCATGCTGGGTGCAATCACACTAAGCAACAGTATGTCCAAAAGCTCCACTGAGGAGTCAGAATTAAAGTTTTTATGACATATTGTTTTGAACCTCTGTACAAAGTAAAAAAAAAAAAAAACCTTTTGGATATCCATCCATAGGCAGTTAAACACACATTCACAATTTAGCATCTATAATTCACACATCTTTGGATTGTGAGGGAAACCAGATCTGAAGGAAAGACTCTGGCTCAGCTGGGACTCACCAGGGGCCTTCTTGTTGTGAGGAGACAGTGTTTCCCACTGAGCCACTTGTGCTGCCCTTAGACACCTATATAAAATACTCATACTTGTAGAATAATTATATTTAAAATTGTATAAAAATAAAATCAAAACATTTACAGGTACAAAACTATGATTGAACAGATGCTGAAATGTAAAGCATACACAGCAAAATTCTCAGTGAACACTGCTCAGTGTTTATATGAGTCCAATCTCCACAATGTAAAAAAAAAAAAAAAAAAACCTGAAACATTGTTTCTGTAACACGTTGTTGAAAACAAGGAGGAAGCAGGATCTAAATGCAGCAGTAGGTATTTAATGAACAAAATTACAGGATCAATGAAACAGAACAACGTAAGTGTAACAAAGAACAGACAACTGAAGTGACAGAAACACAGGGCTTAAATACACAGATACTAATCAAAGTAACAAGACATCTGACATGACTAACGAGGGAACTGATGAAAAACAGGTGATAGGAATCAAACAATCAGACACACTGGGAAACTGGGTCAAATTAACGGGAACACAGGCAAACATGAGCTGAAACCAATGAAAACAAGTTACAAGGCTAAAACAAGACATGAACACCATGAAAACTAAACTAGAAACACAACAACAGAAATAAACTGTGACAGTTAATGAGATAATTAAGTGATAAAATAACTGATGATTGAGCATTTGGTAAAATTAACTGCAAATAAAAGACATTTAATATCTGAAGATCTCAGCAGAGAAAGATTTAACAACTCCACAAACAGCATTACCAGATTCACTTATTACTAATCAGACTGACTTTATTTCTGTCAGATGTCTTATAAAGTTATTACTGAGAATTATCAGAGGTTTAGATGTTGATGTTTCATTTGAAGTCACCATTATGATGATCAGTGTTTGCTTTAGTTGGGATCTTGGTCCTCGTCCTTCTTGTGTTAACTTTCCTTTGGCCACTGTAACTGTGTGTTTGTAAAACACATTTGTTGTGGCAAAGAAAGCTAAAGTGACATCAGATGTTATCAGCTCCTTGTTGATGTAACTGGTGGCACGTGATGCCCAGCGTGATGAGCGGCCAGTGACACCAGTTATGAAAATCTTTGTCTGTGGTTGTGGTTGTTGGAAAAAGACACGGTACAGCGGGCAGCAGTTTCACTGGATCTTTTAATCTGATAGAAAAAACAAATAAGCAGCCACACAGATGAAATTGCCCTTATTGTGCTCTATAAAACAAATGTGTTGTACATTTATCACCATGTGCTCACTTCCACATATTAGACAAAAATATAACTCAAAACGTTTAAAATGACAAAAATAATCACACAGATAAGTAAAATAACATTATACACAAAGTTTGAGTGAAACGTCTCGGTTACAAAGGTAACCCTCCTTCCCTGAAGGAAGGAACGGTGAAGTATGTTGAACGTTACCGACTGAATGGGAAATATAGATATAAAAACAATAATTAAAGACCCCCTATAGTCAATTATTTTATCCCTTAAAACTCATCTTTGATCACCAAAATGACATATTTAAACATTTTTCCAGTGAAAAAAATTTCTTCATGCCTTAAAATAGCTTGAATGTAACTCTACACCCTTGCCTCATTTAATATACACGGATCAATGAATATGCAAATTAGCCCCGCCTCCACTCGCTCACGGCAGCTCAGAGAGTCTACTGTTGCTACAGTGATGAGCAATTTGTTGTTTGTGTTGTGGATATTTAAGAAAAAAGCTTCCCTTCATATATTCAGTTTAACAGCTGTGTAACTGAACTGCTCACATATTTTTTGATGCTTAAATTGTGTTTTAAATTATGAATTGGTAAAACGGCTTTGCAAAACGGTCTGAATCCACTTGCATTCGTTTGGACCAGACGTTTGCAAACTATCTCGTCACAGGGCAGGCGCCGAAGCTGAAAGCTCCGGTCCTGCCTTCAAAGCCCCTTAAAGTGACCTCTCGCTTGAATGGCAGGGCATATGCAGCAGCGGGGTCAGGCTGGTGCAGCCTTACACACCATGGCGGTGTTACAGGCCTACCTGGCTGATTTGCTGAAGGATCTGGATCAGGGGCAGGGTCTGTCCCCAGAGGCGACAGAAGAGCTGCGCCACGGATCTGGCTCTCTGGGCCACCAAGCAAACCGCTTCCTCGATTGGTAGATCGATGGCAGCAATGGTGGCCACGGAGAGACACCTGTGGCTGATCCTGGCTGACATCGGGGAGAAAGAAAAGGGCTTTCTTCTCGATACACCGGTTTCACCCTCTGAACTTTTCGACACTTCAGTCGAGGCGGTGGTGGGAAGGTTCAGAGAGGCGAAGGCGTGCTCAGCAGTGTTTAAAACCTGCATACCGCTCAGATCTGATCCTGGGCCCAGACAGACAGGAGGTCCTGGCCCGTCCCGATTCGAGGATTGGAGACAGGGCCAGAAGTCCAGTGTAGCCTCTTGGGCGCCTCCTTCTCCTCAGAGCAGGTCCCAGAGAAGGCGGGACTCCAGGAAGAAGAAGCAGGATCTGAGGGAGGTGATCAATCACAGACGCCAGCAGCATCAGTGATTGATTTTTTCTCCGTGAGGGTAGTTCACTTCTACCCTCTCCTCTCTTCTTCCACCTCCTGAGTAATGGAATATTTTGAATACACGCTCAGGTGCTTCTTACAGTCAGGCTGAGGGCTCATGATGAAAACTTTTCTGATGGCTCGCCTTCTGGCTTGATAATGAAGAGGCTCTTTTAGGCTTAAAAGAACCATAGATTCCACCCTTTCCATGATGAGGAGTCTCCGGTCTTCAGGCCTTAAGTTTCCTGTATAGTTTTTCCTGGGCATGTAAGGAAATGAGAAGGGGAATTTAGGGCTCTGAAGTTCCATTAGGTTGGCTAGAACGATTTATTTCTGGTGTTGGCAAACAAAATGGCCACCTTTACAGCCACCATTGGTAGAGTAACTTCCCCTCTGGTTATAGCTAGAGTTGTTTTGAGATTAGCACTCTTTACTTCAGATAGATCTATGTTTAGCGTCGGCCTTCGGGGCCGCCTGACATTGTTTTGCTTGGGTTGAGCTTGCTCCTCTGAGCTCTTATTTTCAGAGTAGCCTTCTCTCTAGTGAGAGTTTAGAGGCTGAGTTTAAGCCCCAGGCAGATCTATGCTTATGTGTGGCCCTACAGGCCCACAGCTATAGCTGGCCTAGGCTAGAACTAGGGTTCATATTACTTCCCTTGTCAGGTTGTATAGTTTCCTATTTCTGGCCTCCTCTTATCAGAGTTGTCAGGCCAAGGCCCTTTACCCCTTTGGTGTAGGTGCAAGATAGATAGCAGCTAAGGTAGCAGGCTATTGCTAGTCTCCCTGGTGCAGTTGTCTCAGGTGGTAGGCCCCTTATCATTAGGTGGATAAGAGAATGCTAGTGTTGCGTAGGCCCCACTTTTTCTAGAATTTTCATTCATACTGTGTTTTGTCTTTTTCCCTGAACCCCTTGAATTAACATTCAAGCTTGAGTGTAATGGTGTTAGCTTGATCTAGCTCCCGTTTCCTAGGGTTCAGTACAGATGTATGGACTTCTGGTTTGGTGAAAAGCATCCATCCTTGAGTTTCAGGATGATATGAATGAAAAGTAAAGCATTATTTTATGCTTTAAGTTCTAGTTTTGCCCTACACATTGTGAGCTGTAACTCTATTGCTGCCACAGGCTAACACCTGTTTCTATAGTAGTAGGCTTGGTTTGGCCTCCTTCAGAGTACGGTGACTAATTTGTATTCCCCTTGCTTAAGAGTAGAAGTGTTTTTACTGAGTACATGGCCTGCTGGAATGCATAGCTCAGGTTGAGTTTGTTTAGGGAACCTCACTATTCAGTTTGGTTCTTTTATAGCTCCCTTAGAGTTTGAACACTGCCACAAGAGTTGATTTCATTGTTTGAAGTTGAAGGCTTTGATCTAAGCATCCGTCTGAGCACAATAGCTTGTTGTGTCTCAAGTTTTATTGGTAGATGTTCGGTCAGAGTTTTGCTCACTTAGAACTAGCACTGCCAGAGGTTTGTGCCCGTGTTTATTTGAAGTAGTAGGTCGGTTTGAGCCTCCTTCAGAGCATGGCAGCATATATTCTTTGTACTCCCCTTCTGTGGGGTTAAGTGTGTTTCTACTGAGTACATTGCCTGTTGGAATGTGTAGCTTTAAGCTCAGGTTGAGTTAAGATAGGTAACCTCACTTGATTGTTTAGTTCTCAGAGTTGGCTCCCTTAGAGCTTAGACTTATGCCACTAGCTGATGCCATGTGTCTTTCTGGAGTCGTAGGCCCCACCTGGGCCTCCTCTAGGAACATGACGGTGCAGGTTTGTGATAGTTATAGTATTAACACTGCCA
Organism: Ctenopharyngodon idella; assembly: GCF_019924925.1. Taxonomy (NCBI): domain Eukaryota; kingdom Metazoa; phylum Chordata; class Actinopteri; order Cypriniformes; family Xenocyprididae; genus Ctenopharyngodon; species Ctenopharyngodon idella. The sequence continues at coordinate 37,958,225 of NC_067228.1, read as the reverse complement.
CTGGCTGACGCCCGTGTCTTCTGGAGTAGTAGGCCCGGTTTGGGCTTCTTTCGAAGCATGTTGGCGGAGTTTTTTGTACTCCTCTTGCTTTAAGAGTTTTAAGTGTTTTATTGAGTACATTCCTGTTGGAATGTGTTGATTAGAGTTAAGCTCAGGTTGAGCTAATAGTTAACCTCACTGGATAGTTTGGTTCTATATATGGCTCCCTTAGAGCTTAGATACTACCACTCGAGCTGGCGCCACGTGTCTTTCTGAGATTTAGGCCCCGCTTGGGCCTCCTTCAAGAACATGATGCCGTAGGTTTGCTTAAAGAGTAAAAGGTGTTTTTACTGAGTACATTTCCAGGTGGTATGGTGGCTCAGGTTGAGTTAAACTAGTTAACCTCACTGGAGAAGTTTTGTTATCATATTTGGCTCCCTTAGAGCTTAGAACACTGCCGTGAGCTGATGCCACATGTCTGGAAGTCGTAGGCCCTCTTTTGGGCCTCCTGCAGGGCATGATGGCGTATGTTGTACTCCTCTTGCTTTAAAGAGTCAAAAGTGTTTTACTGAGTACACTGCTCATCGGATTCTGGCACTTCAGTTGAAGCTGCAAGTTCTGACATTTGTCTAGCCATTTTCTGGCATGCAATCCCCGCAAGCATGGCATCATGGGTATATCGTTCCCCATATGCGTTCAAACGCAGTGTAGAGTTCCCTTTCGAAAGGGAATGTCTCAGGTTACGTATGTAACCATGGTTCCCTGAGAACAGGGAATGAGACACTGCGTTACCTGCCATGCATCGGGGCTGCCTGCTGAACAGTCCCTTCAGACGATAAGGTACTGACTGCTTCTCTAGGCGCTCCTTTTATACTTCCGGGTCGCGTCTTTAATGATGTCATAGGCTATCGCCGGCTGTTGCTTTCAGACACTGGTTCACGTGATGATGTTCCCCATATGCGTTCAAACGCAGTGTCTCGTTCTCTGTTCTCAGGGAACCATGGTCACATACGTAACCTGAGACATTCCTGTTCTTCCTCTCAGAGTCAGTCAGCTGCCTTCTAACAATCAGTATCCTTAGAAATGCTTTGAACAACTCAGAACGTCAGTGAAGAAAGGCATATAATTCATCATAACATCGTAATATACATCATAGACTCACTATATTGCTAAATCTACACAATTTTTCCATATCAACAGAAAATTTACCGGGATAACCTGTCTTCTCTCGCGACTTTCCTGCTTCAGAGCAGTCATAGTTAATGACATGCTAAAAGGCTGCCGGCACGTTGTCTTGATTGGTTACAAGGTAGACTGTGACGTCACAAATACAGCGATTTCAAACCGCGGGTTTGAGTCTGTATTTTTTTCCCTGCAATTTTAAACAGAAAATACTCATCAATGGCGCTGACTTATGAATTTGCACATGGCTTGTCTTAAAGCATATTAAAAACCCTGGAACATCTCCGTGGTGCTACTGTTTTCACCAAGTTGGACCTTCGCAGCGCGTACAACCTCATCCGGATACGTGAGGGCGACGAGTGGAAGACTGCCTTCGTCACGCTTACTGGACACTACGAATACCTGGTAATGCCGTATGGCCTGGTCAACGCCCCCTCCGTATTCCAGGACTTCATACACGAGGTGCTCCGGGAGTTTCTCCACAAGTTCGTTCTGGTCTATATAGACGATATCCTGATTTACTCCCGGAGCATGGCCGAACATCGCTGTCACGTTGCGGAGGTCCTGAAATGCCTGAGAGAATTCCAGCTATTCCTCAAAGCCGAAAAATGCTCCTTCCATCAATCCTCAGTGCAGTTCCTTGGGTATAACATCGACAGCAGTGGCATCCAGATGGACGAGGAGAAGGTGGAAGCCATCAGGAACTGGCCCACACCCACTACTGTTAAGGAACTCCAACGTTTCCTTTGGATGAACCATCTACAGAAGTTGGCGAATCCAAGTTACAGCTCCATCACCAGCCTGCTCACAAGCCTCCTCCGTAACAAGCCCAAGTCTCTGTCCTGGACTCCAGCCGCCGCAGAAGCATTCAACACCCTCAAAGAAGCCTTCACCACCGCTCCTCTCCTGGTCCATCCAGACCCAGACAGACCCTTCGTCGTAGAGGTGGACACATCCACCACAGTAGTAGGAGCGTTCCTCTCACAGCAGCAGGGGAACCCAAGCCGCCTCCATCCATGCGCCTTCTTCTCCCGCAAGCTCAACCCGGCAGAGGTGAACTACGACATCAGCAACCGAGAACTTCTTGCTGTCAAGTTGGCCCTCGAGGAGTGGAGGCATTGGCTGGAGGGAGCCAGACACCCCTTCCTGGTCCTAACAGATCATAAAAACCTGGAGTATCTCCGAGCAGCAAAAAGACTTAATCCCAGACAAGCCCACTGGGCTTTGTTCTTCACACGCTTTAACTTCACGATCTCCTACCGGCCTGGATCCAGAAACATCAAGGCTGACGCATTGTCACGGCTACACACTCCAGAAGAGAATACCGAAGAACCTGAACCCATACTCCCAGTAAAGATCATCTTCAGTCCCATCACCTGGTCTACCGAGACCTTACCCTCCTCCAATGCCTCCACCAACACTCCACCGGGTTGTCCACCAGGCTTGCAGTACATCATCCGGACACGGCGCACTCCGCTCATTCACTCCGCGCAGACTTCACTTGGCACTGGCCACCCGGGGGTCAATGAGACCCTCTCGTTGCTGAAGGATCGCTTCTGGTGGCCCAACATGGCAGCTGATGACAGAAGGTACGTGCAGGGCTGCAGGGAATGCGCCATCTCGAAGAGTCTACGCCATCTACCATCCGGCAAGCTACTTCCTTTGCCCGTTCCCAACCGACCATGGTCACACCTAGGAGTGGACTTCGTCACTGATCTCCCAGCCTCTAATGACTGTACCTGTATACTTGTGGTTGTAGACAGATTCTCCAAATCCTGTCATCTGATTCCTTTGAAAGGACTTCCTACTGCCATGGAGACCGCTGAACTTGTTCAATCACATATTCCGATACTTCGGAATCCCGGAGGACATTGTGTCGGATAGGGGACCCCAGTTCATCTTTCGAGTGTGGAAAGTATTCTTCTTGCTCCTAGGTGTGACCGTCAGCCTGTCATCAGGATACCATCCTCAATCGAACGGGCAGACGGAACGGAAGATCCAAGAGATCGGCCGTTTCCTCCATACCTTCTGTCATGGCCACCAGGACTCTTGGAACCAGTACCTGGGTTGGGCCGAGTACGCACAGAACTCCGTACGCCAACCATCCACCGGACTTACACCATTCCAGTGCATACTCGGGTACCAAACCCCACTGTTCCCCTGGTCAGGGGAACCCTTGGATGTACCATCTGTGGATTACTGGTTCCGAGAGAGCGAGAGGGTCTGGGACTCAGCGCACCATCAACTACAACGTGCTCTCCGGAGGCGCAGGATGACAGCAGACCTTCATCGCTCCGAAGCTCCTGCCTATCAACCTGGACAGAAGGTCTGGCTGTCCACCAGGGACATCCGACTGCGCCTACCATGCCGTAAGCTGAGTCCCAGGTTCGTTGACCCATTCACCATCCTGGAGCAGATCAACCCGGTCACCTACAAACTGCAACTTCACCTGAGTATCGTATTCACCTCACATTCCATGTGTCTCTTCTCAAACCTCACCACCCTTCTGTTCCTCTCTCCACAGAGCCTGGTGTGACCGCAGCCGAGCCCCCCCTTCCACTTCTACTTGACAACGGAGCTGCTTACGAGGTACGAGAGATCTTGGACTCCCGGCGCTGTGGTGGTCAGCTCGAATATCTAGTGGACTGGGAAGGTTACGGTCCTGAGGAACGCTCATGGATTCCACGCAACGACATACTTGACCCTAACCTGCTGGACACCTTCCACACTGCTCATCCCAACAGACCTGCCCCTCGTGGAAGAGGAAGACCACCACGACGTCGGGGTCCGCGGCCCTCAGGAGTGGGCCGTGGAAGGGGGGGTACTGTCACAGACACGCCAGGCTCCAACACCCACCAGTCACAGCACACTCCATCTCCTGAGTACTGATCACGCACACCTGCACCTCATCAGCTCACCAATCAGCACCAGTATATAAGACACTCACACACTCACTCTCATTGTCCGGTCTCGTTCACATCAAGGAACTTACCTCTTGCTTACCTCAAGGACTCCCAGTACTACTTACCTGTATCCTGTGTCTCCAAGTTACCTCCTGTGTCTCCAGTCCATGTGTGAGTGTCGTCAGTCATCCTCGTCTGCACGCTGCTACCGCTATCTTCCAGCATCCATCCTGCAAACCACAAAGAACAGTATTATCATTCTATCATTCATCTATCACTACTGCTGCATCTGCAAACTCACCTGTTGTCACCCATACCTCTGCTTGTGTTCTAATAAACCACCTTATCTGTGATCTTCTGTCTATCACAGCTGTCCGTCATTTACCTTTGTGTAATTAAGTTCCTGCCTGAGTTCAGTTCATTGTCTGGTATCGACTATTAAGTGTGTTTGCTGTTGCTTGTCTTGGATTTATATTAAACTTTGTTGCAAGCATGTGATGACAGTCTGGATCCCAGCCTTAAATTTGACTTTAAAAAAATGTGCAGCAATCCTGAAAGAGAAAAACTAAATAAAGTAATACAGAATTCAGAAATACAGATTCGTTGGCAGAAACCGCTAAAATCCACTTGCCTTTGTCAGCAAAAGCTTCTAAGAGCACAGAAGAACCAATCGAAAGACACAAACTGAATCATATGATTTCAAGATGAATGACGGCGTGTGTATGATCCAGCTTTCAATTGCCAAGCTGCAAGTTATCATCATGTTTTGTCCATCGTTACAGTGACAATGACAGGATTTAGCGAGAAGCATGTACTAAAGTGACATGTTTGAAAATAAGGCTTTTCAGTAACTGACTAACAACCTTTTCATTGCCGTTAAAGTGAAATTACTGAATCTAAATATAGGAGCCTGATAAAAAAAAGCTCATTTAAAAGAAAACATGTCAGATGGACTTTTTTTTAACTCTTCATATACAGTGCCACTTGAAAGTTTGTGAACCCCTTGCAGAATCTGTGAAAAATTTTAACAAAATAAGAGAGATCATACAAAATGCATGTTATTTTTTATTTAGTACTGTCCTGATTAAGATATTTTACATAAAAGATGTTTACAAAAAATAGCTGAATTTATGAAAATAACCCCATTCATAAGTATGTGAACCATTGATTCTTAACACTGTGTGTGGTTACCTGGATGATCTACGACTGTTTGTTTGTTGTGTGATGTTGTTCATGAGTCTCTTGTTTGTTCTGAGCAGTTAAACTGAGCTCTGTTCTTCAGAAAAATCCTCCAGGTCCTGCAGATTATTCAGATTTCCAGCATCTTTTGCATTTTTGAACCCTTTACAGCAGTGACTGAATGATTTTGAGATCCATCTTTTCACACTGAGGACAACTGAGGGACTCAAACACAACTAATAAAAAAGGTTCAAACATTCACTGATGCTCCAGAAGGAAACACGATGCACTAAGAGTCGGGACGAAAACTTTTTGAATTTGAAGATTAAGGTAAATTGTACTTAATTTGTCTTCTGGGAAAAATGTAGGTATCTTCTGTTGCTTCCAAAGGGCAGTACTAAATTAAGAAAATTGATATTTAAACAAAATAAGAAAAATTTGGACCTCTTTTGACAATATCTCTGGCTATCGTTGATACATGTTCATCGTCTGTTGAAGCAACCTGGGTTACCGCAAGGGTGATTTATATGACGTCGCACACGCTATGTATATAAAACGCATATAAACGGACATTTGAATGAGATTACAATGTTTATAGTACATGTAAACAGATCTGCAATCGGATTCAATTCATTCAGATTGACGAAAATTGGTGCATGTAAACGTAGCCATTGAAAACCTTAACTAAAGCAGTTTCAGTGCTGTGATGAGAGTGGAAACCAGATTGAAATGCATCGAACTGATCGCTGAGAGCTAGAAAAGACTATAGCTGATGGCTGGCAACAACTTTTTCCATAATATTCTAAATAAATGGTAAATTGGAGATTGGACGATAGTTGGTGAAATCTGCTGGTTCCAGGTTTGTTTTTTAAGAACAGGAGTAACAGCAGCAGTTTTCAGTGAAATTGAAACAGTGGCAGAGATAAGGGTTATATATACTAAGTGTGAGATAGAAGCAGAAATGACAGAAGTACAGTGTTTCAGAAGGAATGTGGGTGCAGGATCTAACTGCCTAATATGTTCTGAATATATTTGAAAATGGACAGTCAAGCCAGTTTTTCTAAAAATGCATTTTGAATTTGATGAGAGTAGATTAAAACAATGGCTGGTAACATGCATACTGTATGCCTGTCTGAGTGTGGTATAACCATACTCATTAGCGAATAATCAGAGTAATGAAAATTGCACGTAAACTGGAGTGAAGAGTTCTGCCGTGTCATGTTAACATCTTACTGCGATTAAGACCTCACTCTGATTATGAGAAATAATCGCATTAGTGGTGCACATATAAACGTAGTCACTGTTGAAGAAACAATGGCAGGTGTGGCAGGTGTTAACTCTGTGTCCAGCATCGCTCCTCGCAGAAACTCCACTGAAGGTAAAGATTACAATCCCCTCCTCTTGTTTTGCATAATTATAGATAATTATAGGTTTCTTAAATTCACTACATCTGTTCTAGTATTAATGTTACAGGAGACCTATTATGTAAAATTCACTTTTATAAGATGTTTGAACACCGATGAGTGGCCGAAGTGTGTGAGAACAAAAGCATATATTAATGTCTTATTCTACATGATCATATTCTACATCCCTTAATCCTACCCAATACCTAAACTTAACAACTACCTTACTAATTATTAATAAGCAGTAATTATGAGTTTATTGAGGCTAAAGTCAGAGTTAATAGTGAGAATTGGACCCTAATCTAAAGTGTGACTCTGTTTTATATTGTCAGTTTGCCTTAAGGTATCTACAGTGATGTAAAGAAACATTTAGTTAAGTGTTTGTGCTTGTTATTGTTGTAGTTTTTAAAGGTGCCCTAGAATCCTTTTTCACAAGATGTAATATAAGTCTAAGGTGTCCCCTGAATGTGCCTGTGAAGTTTCAGCTCAAAATACCCCATAGATTTTTTATTATTAAATTTTTTAACTGCCTATTTTGGGGCATAATTAAATATTCGCCGTTTCAGCGCGCGTCCCCTTTAAAAGCTCGCGCTTTTAAGCTCACAACTCTGTAATACATTGCATAAACAAAGTTCACACAGCTAATATAACCCTCAAAATGGATCTTTACAAAGTGTTCGTCATGCAGCATATCAGATCATGTAAGTATGGTATTTATTTGGATGTTTACATTTGATTCTGAATGAGTTTGATAGTAGCCCATGTGTGGCTAACGGGGCTAAAGCTAACATTACACACTGTTGGAAAGATTTATAAAGAATGAAGTTGTTTATGAATTATACAGACTGCAAGTGTTTAAAAATGAAAATAACGACATGGCTCTTGTCTCCGTGAATACAGTAATAAACAATGGTAACTTTAACCACATTTAACAGTACGTTAGCAACATAACGAAACAAGACAATTTACAAATATCACTAAATATATCATGATATCATGGATCATGTCAGTTATTATTGCTCCATCTGCCATTTTTCGCTATTGTCCTTGCTTGCTTACCTGCATAAAGTCTGTTGATTCAGCTGTGCAGCTCCAGACGTTAATACTGGCTTGTCTAATGCCTTGAACATGAGCTGGTATATGCAAATATTGGGGGCGTACATATTAATGATCCCGACTGTTGCGTCACAGTCGGTGTTATGTTGAGATTCGCCTGTTCTTCAGTGGTGTTTTGCACAAATCAAATTTACATCAGAAGGAGGAAACAATGGTGTTTGAGACTCACTGTATGTCATTTCCATGTACTGAACTCTTGTTATTTAACTATGCCGAGGTAAATTCAACTTTCAATTCTAGGGCACCTTTAACATTGTTGTGCTGTTGTACCTTTAACTATCTTCATAACAGAACATGTCTTCTCATACCTTATTGAGTAACTGAAGAGATATAAAGTAATTCCAGGTCTAGACCACATTACACTTCCATATCAGTTCACTAAATTACTTCTGTTATTTCAAAGACCCTTACAGTACTGTAAAAAACACTGTAAATCACAGACACTGACCAAATATGACAAATTACTTATTCATTCATGGAATCCATGCTCTCTCGCTCTCTCTCTCAAACCTTTCATTGTAGTCACTTCACCTCAGACTTTGCATTAACTTTAAAAAATTCAATGGCATGTCATCAATTATTGCTTAAAGTAGATATTTTTAGATATTTTGATTGATTGATTTTTAATATCCTCAAAGTCATTTTTAACATAGTCAGTTTGAATTGTGCACTTACAGGTTTATTGTAGGGATAAGAAAAGAAGATTTGCTCATTCTGCACACTGCACTAAATCGAACACAAGAGTTTGAAATGACAGTGGAAATACATGCTAATTTATACTTGAATCTGAAATTGAACGGAATCTTAAAAGTGAATGTGTTGAATCTCAGCTCACTTACCAAAAACATATTAAATACACTTCGAGTGTGTGTGTGTGTGTGTGTGTGTGTGTGTTTACAGTAAACTTCACAGACAACAACAACAAAATCTTCCTCATAATGGCATCTGCATCTGAGAGTAAAGACATCAAAGTTCTCACCTGGAATATTAATGGCCTGAAAGCAAAACTTGCGGACGAGGACCGTAAAAAGAAACTACTGGATATATTTGACAAATATCATGTTGTGCTTCTGCAAGAGACTAAAATTGGTCCAAAGGATGATGATGATGATGATAGAGACTGGAAAACTATGACTGATGCCTTACCAGAGAAATATAGTTTACATAAACTGAAAGATCTGACATGCAGAGAAAGAACTGACGAGGAGGAGGAAGAGGAGGAGGAGGATGAGGAAGAGGAGGAGAAGGATGAGGTGGAGGAGGAAGAGGAGGAGGAGAAGGTGGAGGAGGAGGAGGAGAAGACAATGTATATGACATACTTCAGTTCAAAGAAGAGAGGAGTTGCCATTCTTATCAATAAAACACACACACTTCTGAATTATTCTTGTGAAGGTGGAGATTATGCTTGGGTTCATGTTGAGATTGACAATCAGAAGCACACGTTTGTAAGTGTGTACTACCGTGGTGGTGGTCCAAATCGTATAGGTCTTCTCATGTCGAATATTTTCACTAGCTTAAAAGATGCAGATGCTTTTAAACACAGGCCTGTGATTGGTGGAGACTTTAACACAACACTTGACCCTGAACTGGACACGAACAAAGAAAACCCACAACATGCTCCACTGAGAGAAACACTGAATGAATTCATGAGTATATTGAAGCTGTCAGATGTCTGGAGAAAAAAGCATCCTAGAGCTAGCAAATACACATACACACACCACAATGGAACACAGTCCAGATTAGACTACTTTTTCATGTTGGAGAATGATGTGAATTATGTTAAAGAGTGTGAAATATTACCCATGAAATATGTAAGACGTTGTGACACATTACCCAAGTATAAAGCTCTGTCTGATCATTCCCCTGTGAAACTTACTCTGAACTATCCTGATGGCATTCAACAGTGTAGAGAAGAGTAATTAGAAAAGCACAAGCGTATTTTTATATGAAACTAGTGAATAGTTTCTATTTATAAGTTTGCAAATTAAACTTTAAGGCCATTCTGTCAGAGTAAATTTCTAGAAGAGTCATTTTAAGATAGAATTATAGGTGTCTAAATTTAAAGTTTTTTGAACTGCTTTAAAGGTTTGTTTCATTAATTTATTAGACAAAGGCATTTTAGCAAACATTTCACAAGTTCGCCTGCCCATTCAGGTTAATGGTAAAACAAACTTGGCTTGCTGTCCTCGAAGGAGGCTCGAACCCAAGGCTCGGCTTGAGCTCAGAATTAAACCCCCCTATAACAGTGCTGTTTAGGCTCCTCCCGAACCTGTGTTTGGAGCTACATTTAACGATGCCATATTTTGAAACTTGTGTACATGTATTCGCTAGTTCTTATTCACTTAAATATCGTCTGCTAATGAATCAACTGAAATGTAATCAAATCATTTAAAGCGCTTCTACCAGAGAACATTACTAGTGTTAAGAAGTCGGATGGTCAACCTTTAATTGTTGTGATGTCATGAATCAACATCCTGTTCTGTCTCCTCCTCTTCCCTTTTAGAACTGCATGGGAGACGTAGGTTTCTGTTGACTTCTTGATCATCTTATGTAATCTTTACTGTATTTATTGCTTTTAAATCTATATTTTCACTCCAATTCATGTGTGTTATTTTACTTACCTCTGATTATTTTTTGTCATTTTACCCTTTTTGAGGTATATTATTGTCTGCTGCTTAAATATGTGGAAACGAGATCACATGGTGATCAGTGTGCAAATGTATTTCATTTAGAACGAGGGTGATTCGCTCTAGAGTGGCTGCTTGTCTGTTGTTTTGCATCAGTGGAGATGAATAAAGATCAGAGAAACTGCCGCCTGCTGTCTCGTGTCTGATTCCAACAACTCCACACAGCTACACAACACACAACTGAAGTGTTTTATAACTGGTGTCGCTGGTCACACATCACACACGAGACACCGGTTACATGAATATATAGTACAGTGTCATTTATTCCTGTGATCAAAGTTGATTTATGGACAGATCAGATAATGCAGACATAAACAAAAGTTTCTTTAACATTTAAATACAGGAATAATGGATGACAGCATTAAAAAAGAAAATGGAAGACAATGAAAAAATAATTGTAGGTAGATATACACAGTAATACACAATTCAGTGTACAGAAATGTAAGTTACGCTACATTCAACAGTTCATCATACAGTTTCAGTTTTGACACTTTTTTGTTGTTAATTGTTTTAAGTGTCATAATTAAGTAGTTAAAGTCATAAAGAAAATTATTCAATTTGGGTATTGATAAAAAAAATGTACATTTATGAATATTTTGCCATTAAAATAATTACATTTTCTATATATTCTATATTATGATTACAATGAGAGAAATAACAGATTATATCACACAATGTTAAATCAAAGTCCAATTTAGATTTTGAGGCAAGATATTTGGAAGGGTAAGACTTTCCAAACTGACTTTCCTTTGACAAGATGATCAGACAGGACTGAATTTACAGAAATTACAATTCAAATAAGCATTACCAAATTTACATGTGATTGATATATATTATGAAAGATTCTTAAGTGCAGTACTTTAACTTTGCTGCAGATACAAAATTGTCTGTTGTTATCCTGATTCTGTTTTTTTCTTATTTCTAATTAATCTTTTCTATTAAGGAATTCCAAAGAAAAAAAAATCCCCTGGGGGTGATTCATTTTCTTGACAGAAACACATTTCTTATAATGTCCTGTGTTGCCGGCGATCCACCTCAGCAATCCGCTCAAAGACACTGTACACCATTGAGGCGATAGGAGATTTGGGTGCTGAGCCTTTTCTTCATAAATGGAATACATATTTTGATTTATATATTTTAATCTGTGATGAGGTTCATTTATGTAAAAGCAATGTGCATTGAATGATGGATGTAGGAGAGGAAGTTCAGCAGCGCCCTCTGCTGGACACCATTATTATCCCTTCAACAATCACAGGACATTAAAGTCATTTAAAGGGATAGTTCACCCAAAAATGAAAATTATCCCAAGCTTTACTCACCCTCAAGCCATCCTAGGTGTATATGACAATCTTCTTTCAGACGAACACAATCCGAGATATATTTAAAAATATCCTTAGTCCTCCAAGGTTTATAATGGTTGTGAATGGTAATACACATTCTGAAGACAGAAAAAATGCATCCATCCATAAAAAAAAGTAATCCATATGGCTCCAGGGGGTTAATAAAGGCCCTTTGAAGTGAAGGGATGTGTTTTTGTAAGAAAAATATCCATATATAAAACTTTATAAATTCAAATAACGAGCTTCCGGCAGACGACTGTACGCATATTGCGCACGTCAATTTGGGCGGAAGAGCAACCTTTGACCCGAACGCAATGACGCAATGACGAACGTGGAGGCGAAGAGGAGAGAGCAAAACAAAACACTGATCACAAATTAGAAGTCTAAAATGAGAAATTTTAAAGAGAAATGTTGGAGGATTTCGATATAAGAAAAGAGGAGCTTGAGTTTGTTGCCCAGCCGTATTTGTTTGAACAGCGAGAGGCGTCTGAGCTTACGATACTCCTACATCCTGCGTCATACATCGCGTCACGGGTTACTTATGTGACGCAAGTCAACTTGTACATTCTGCGTGCGGTCGTCCACCGGAAGCTCGTTATTCGAATTTATAAAGTTTTATATATGGATATTTTTCTTACAAAAACACATCCCTTCACTTCAAAGGGCCTTTATTAACCCCCTGGAGCCGTATGGATTACTTTTTTTATGGATGGATGCATTTTTTCTGTCTTCAGAATGTGTATTACCATTCACAACCATTATAAACCTTGGAGGACTAAGGATATTTTTAAATATATCTCGGATTGTGTTCGTCTGAAAGAAGATTGTCATATACTTCTAGGATGGCTTGAGGGTGAGTAAAGCTTGGGATAATTTTCATTTTTGGGTGAACTATCCCTTTAAATGGGGTTCCTGTGTCCGTGTCCTTACTGACACACCAAGGCAATAACCAAATCTACGTAAGAACCAGTCCACCTTCATCACAATGGAGAATAAATCATTGCAGTCAAGTTGAAAATAATGTCCCATCGTCTGCACTGAATGTCTTGTGGGCAGCTCAGCTGAGCTGAGTTCCTGTTCTGGCTCGTGGACCTTTTCCCGATCCCATCCCCCCTCATCTCTTCCACTAAATTTCCTGTCTGCTCACTGTCCTATCACAATAAAAAGGCAAAAATGCCAAATATAAATCTTTAATAAAGAAAGAAAGAAAAGTCTGATTACCTGTGGCAGTTGTTTTCAAGAGCTCACACTACTGTAAAACAGTATAATAAGTGTATTTGGTGTGCTGTCTGAGGGGATCGAGCTTGGAATTTAGCCCAAACCCAGAGTACTTCCCCATATTCCCAGCCGGGAATAGGAACCATCTGAGAGTGAGTCGGGGTGATGGAGTGATGCAGAAAACTGTCGAGGTAACAGGTGAGTCACTGTGTATACAGTGCCACTTGAAAGTTGGTGAACCCCTGGCAGAATCTGTGAAAATGTGAAAAATTTTAACAAAATAAAAGAGATAATACAAAATGCATGTTATTTTTTTATTTAGTACTGTCCTGAGTAAGATATTTTACATAAAAGATGTTTATATATAATTCACAAGACAAAAAATAGCTGAATTTATTAAAATAACCCTGTTCAAAAGTATGTGAACCATTGATTCTTAATACTGTGTGTGGTTACCAGTCGGGGGTGAAAACTTTTGAACAGGATAAAGAGGTCCAAATTTTTCTTATTTTGTTTAAATATCAATTTTCTTAATTTAGTACTGCCCTTTGGAAGCAACAGAAGATACCTACATTTTTCCCAGAAGACAAATTAAGTACAATTTACCTTAATCTTCAAATTCAAAAAGTTTTCGTCCCGACTCTTAGTGCATCGTGTTTCCTTCTGGAGCATCAGTGAATGTTTGAACCTTTTTTATTAGTTGTGTTTGAGTCCCTCAGTTGTCCTCAGTGTGAAAAGACAGATCTCAAAATCATTCAGTCACTGCTGGAAAGGGTTCAAATATGCAAAAGATGCTGGAAATCTGAATAATCTGCAGGACCTGGAGGATTTTTCTGAAGAACAGAGCTCAGTTTAACTGCTCAGAACAAACAAGAGACTCACGAACAACATCACAAAACAAACAAACAGTCGTTGATCATCCAGGTAACCACACACAGTGTTAAGAATCAATGGTTCACATACTTATGAATGGGGTTATTTTAATAAATTCAGCTATTTCTTTGTAAACATCTTTTATGTAAAATATCTTAATCAGGACAGTACTAAATAAAAAATATCATGCATTTTGTATGATCTCTCTTATTTTGTTAAAATTTTTCACATTTTCACAGATTCTGCAAGGGGTTCACAAACTTTCAAGTGGCACTGTATATGAAGAGTTAAAAAAAAGTCCATCTGACATGTTTTCTTTTAAATGAGCTTTTTTTTATCAGGCTCCTATATTTAGATTCAGTAATTTCACTTTAACGGCAATGAAAAGGTTGTTAGTCAGTTACTGAAAAGCCTTATTTTCAAACATGTCACTTTAGTACATGCTTCTCGCTAAATCCTGTCATTGTCACTGTAACGATGGACAAAACATGATGATAACTTGCAGCTTGGCAATTGAAAGCTGGATCATACACACGCCGTCATTCATCTTGAAATCATATGATTCAGTTTGTGTCTTTTGATTGGTTCTTCTGTGCTCTTAGAAGCTTTTGCTGACCAAGGCAAGTGGCTTTTAGCAGTTTCTGCCAACGAATCTGTATTTCTGAATGGGTTGACGCTGGGATTTAGGGGATTTAAAGCGAAAGTATTTGATGAACGTATACTATGTGCGGAGAGCATTCGCTCAATATCATTATCTCACTTCAGACGGAGGTGGCGTTTAGCTGCTTTTGCATCTGAACTCTTCATATATGCCTCTTCTCGAACTGATTAGATTTGAACGTGCTCCTCCTGCACTTTGTTTCTAAAACATAATTTGTCATGTGCAATGTGGAATGTATCAGTCAAAATAATTTTTACTTTATTTAGTTTTTCTCTTTCAGGATTGCTGCACATTTTTTTAAAGTCAAATTTAAGGCTGGGATCCAGACTGTCGTCACATGCTTGCAACAAAGTTTAATATAAATCCAAGACAGGCAAGCAACAGCAAACACACTTAATAGTCGATACCAGACAATGAACTGAACTCAGGCAGGAACTTAATTACACAAAGGTAAATGACGGACAGCTGTGAGGATCGTTAGTGTCCATGGTGACTGATGAGTGGCAGTAATGTGGAACAGGGAACATGAGACAGGAGTGACAAACTGAAACTGAAAGTCCATGAACAGAACATAATGGTGACAATTAGGACATAAATAATACAATTTCATGATTGTTTTTTTAAGACATGACTTTTATTTTTTATTGTAATGTTTGTATCTCCAGGATACGTTGCTCCTTTAGGGCTATAAATTCATTGAAATACGAATGCTTGTTTGGCAATGGAAATTGGCAAGCCAAATTTTTAAAACATTATAAATGATTAATATGACCAAAACTTTGCTGAAAAAAATCTGTTGTACACAATTTACTCCATGCCTTCTGTCCTCTGATTGATAGCTCATACTATTTTTATCAAGTAAAGACTTTTTTGCTCATAATGTTATAATGATTTTTATAAAGTAAATGTAGGATAAACATTTACTGGACTGAAGAAAGCATTTTATGTAAAAAATGAAAACTTTTTTTCATGTTAATGTAAATGTCAAATATGACAGAACAGGCTTTTGGGGAACATTTATTTTTCCATCTATCAATTATCACTGAAGTGCGTATATGAGCTGATTCATAACGCTCCGAATCTTCCTGAAGCAGTGTTTTGAAATCGGCCATCACTAAATAAGTCGTTATTTTGTTTTTTTGGCGCACCAAAAATATTCTCGTCGCTTTATAATATTAATATTGAACCACTGTACTCACATGAACTGATTTAAATATGTTTTTAGAACCTTTATGGATCTTGAGAGAGGAAATGTCATTGCTCCCTATGCAGGCCTCACGGAGCCATCGGATTTCAACAAAAATATCTTAATTTGTGTTGCGAAGATTAACGAAGGTCATACGGGTGTAAAACGGCACGAGGGCGAGTAATTAATGACAGAATTTTCATTTTTGGGCGAACTAACCCTTTAAAACACAAATAAATCAACTCACCAGCTTACAATGTGTAAGTCTCCTCAGCTTTCATTGTCAATTGCGCTCCCTCTTGGTGCGTGTCAAGCTGGCTACCCGCGTCTTTGAAGGAGAGGGCGGGGCAAACAATATTTTGAATTTGGACTGCAGTACCTATTTCAACCTCTGGGTGTCATTCCTACATAGAGCCCCTTTAAAGGAGAAGCACTCATTTTGATCAGGTAACCACATAAGACATATAAATAGACAGTTTTGTGTGAATTCTTCTCAACAGAACATATATTTAACAGTGTAATTTCTATACCTGTTACACTGATGACAACAAAATCATCACAAAACGAGAATAAAGTACGACCAGCTCTGTGGGTCAGGTGTTGCCCGGTTCATCCTATAATTAAATGAATCTTCATGAACTCTCCTGCATGTTCTGTCTTTATTCAAGATGAGACATTTACCTTCTAAATGAGGCATGCACTGCAGTAAACAAGATTCAGATCTGCACATCTAAATAATATACAACATTATATATGATGAAAATGTGTGTATATGGGTATACAATATGCATGATGATGAGACATTTAAATAACATTATGATAAAGGGATGTGTTAATCACATTGAACCTGTTTTATATATGCAGGTTAGGGTTTTTTCTTCCCTTATTGATGCATCACTGGATTTCTTCAGTTTTTGAGATGGGAGTCAACCCCATGAAAGAACCTAAAGAAAGAACAAAGACAAGAAGGAAGAGAGATTCATTTACGTTCTCAACCAGAGTGTAGGATTACTGTTGACTTGGATTTGTTTTAATAAGGACTGAACTCTCTTGATTTCCTCAACAAGAGGGAAAGACGATTTAAATGACATACCACACACAACAGGACTGAAAACTTGAGATTATAACCAACTTTAGCAGACATTTATCTTAGAGGAAGTGGTACACTCTCTTTTGACAATTGTATGTTGGCTGTTTGGTTGATTTTATAGTTTATTTTGTTTTGTCAGTAAAGCCGGCATTATTTTTTTAATCATCCCATTTCTGTGATTTTTTGACATAACACTCCATCTCCTTAGCCGAACCTAACAGCACTGGTCCAAATTAATATATTAAGTTACTTTAGTGACTGAGTAACAGTTGAAAGAGGTGTTACATTTAGTACATAGAAATTTCATATCGGAGCGGGATTTGAGTGATCATTGTTTTACTGGTGAGCGGTACATCAGGGAAAGCCACTGAAGTTTCCTTGTCCTTGTGTTTTTCCTGATAATTCAGGTATACGTGTTTAAAAAAACTGAATTTAATGTGTGTCATTATTAATGTGAAAACATGCAAGTTCACATTTCCTGTGTTTTTAATTCATGGTGGTTAATTTAGTAGAGTTTTCCAGATGAAAGTAATGGTAAAATGACGGTTGATCTGTGTTGTGATCACGGTCATCGATTCACATGAAAAAAATACATTTATTTCAGTTTGTGATAATAACTAAAGACTCGTTCAGAGTAATCTATATGTTTTATGACAGCGACAGTGATAATTTGTGTCAAGTAAAACGGTTACAATTTAAATGATACTAAGATAACATGCGTGACGATGACAAATGAGTTTTATTGTTTAATTTTAAATGGTTTCATAAAAGAAGTGTTCATAGAGAAAACGAAAAATGGCTGACTGAAGGAACTTTAATGTGTATTGTGACATACTGATGATTATAAAGTAGTTGTGATGAGAAAATGATGAGAATGTTATTGTATAAGAGTGATATTCAAGAAAACAGAAATAAATTTTTACTGTTGTGAAATAATACAAAATTGGTACAAAACTGTATGTTTGGTGAAACATGATTTGTAATTACCTGTGATTTCAAGCACCGTCTTCCCTTTCTCCTCAGAGGAAATGCCCTGGTAAACCTGCCAACCTCTCTCTGATTTAGAAAATGATTTTAGACTTAAATATGTGTAAAATATAAAGTAATTTATTTTTTCTAGCTGTGATTTCATAATTGATCTCATAGAGGTTTAATCTAAATATATAACCTAGTTGCTGTTATTTTAAGTTAATTACAGAAACATGCTGTATTGTTAATAACTTTGCTGAATCGTAAAAGGAAAACAAGTTCATCACAGAAGAGGACATTCAAATCACTGTCCATTAATATCCATTAGGTAATTGAGCTATGTGTTCAAAAGATTATGAGGAAAGTAAACTCGTGTATATATATATATATATATAATATGTATATATAGGCGCTATATTTTCACATCTTTCCATTGTGGACGTTACACTGAACCTGTGTGTGATGCGCCATCGTGTGGTGAACATGGAAACTACAGGAAAATTTATTAAGACATAATGGACATGTATTAATCTAAAAGGATCTTTAGAAATAGCCTATATATAATCTAAAATGCTCGAAGAATATTAATTTACATAAAACAGTTTAGGCTCTATGTGAGAGATCTGTTCAAAGTGAATCAGATGTAGGTGCCACTTTCAACCACAAGATGGCAGCAGCGCTACAGCGCACCTCGTTTTCACTTCATTTCAACTTTATTCCATTTAACTTAATTAATGACAGCAACATACTGTATTATTGATCACGTAGGTACTTTGGTAAAGCGTCAGATCAGCTTTTATACTATAATATAGGCCATTGAAGTAATTACATTAGTGTTTATTGATGTGATTACAGCAAAGTGCCACTAGAGGGCAGTGTTTCAATGTTACAGAGTTTATGTCTGAATTAATCCGATTCAGAGTTTGAAAACGAAATTATTACTTTCCTCATGTCCGGTTTGAAATGAACCGTTGTAGATTTCGCGTGTAAAACTTGCTCGTGCTGACTGGATGGTCACGTGAAGATTTGTGAAGGTTATGAATTGTTTTGAGCGATATCTTATGAATGAATGGATGAAACCTGGTAGACACAAGGTGTAACACAATATGAGCAACTGAAGAAATGCATTATTGCAGAAATACTAACAAAGACATTTTGAGTATATGGGAAAAAATGTATTTTATTTGGCCAAAATATATTTTAAATATATGGTAAATACATGTTGTAAACAGTGAAATTGAAACTGAAAATATATTTTGTTTCAACCTTCATACACTTAAAATACATTTAAAAATGTATTTCAGGGTGCAAGAAAATACATTTCCAATCTTACAGTCGACAATGCAAATGTGGGTGGAAGAAAGCCTTGCGAAACTACATTCCATTAAATGTTAGAAGAATTTTAAAACACTTACAGAAATAAACATGAATTTCCCCATATTTTCCACATTGACCACTTTTGTTCACATGATCTTCCCAAAAAATTCAGAGTGATCATGGCACTTGATACCCAGCCTTTATTGGAAACACCCTCACAAATGTGTATTTTAATCTATTTATTAATCAATTACTTATTTTTAATTTAATGTCAGTGTAATATAGTGTTTAAATGCACATCAAATAAAAATAAATAGATTAATAAAATCGTTAGATGTACGATGTTAATAACTGTGACGTAATTTGAATTGGAAACCTCTAGCAGCGCTCACAGACTTTTGGAGTACTGCGCATGCGCGTCATTTTGAGCTGTAACGGTCGTCAGTCAACCGGGAGTTCTCGGAGGAAAAGGTAAGAGCTATAACTTTATTTTTAGTCATCATTTTTCACATATGTAATGTTGATTGCTACTATAATGTTTTGTATTGTCAAGGTTTTTTAAATTTATTTGTCAATTTAATGCCCTGTTTGTTGCTCACATGAGGAGACGCATCTGAGATTTTTAGATTTCCGTTTTAACATTAGTTGTTTTTAATTTGGACACTTAGCGAAAACTAACATTGCACACAAAAAAGTGTAATATTTTTTTAAACTTCAGCTGTAGAGTGTTTAAGAGACCGTGCCGCTTGCTGTTGTTGATCGACGATGCTCACGTGATCCTGTCACTGATAGTGGAGCCTGTAAGTTCTTGCTGAATTTAAATGTTTAACAGAACCACAGCAAACAAATCAAATAAATAAAGGCAAAAGTCATTAAGACACTTTAGTCTTTAGTGCAGGTTGGCATTCAAA